>NW_009927742.1:27556-41834 GCF_000696875.1 Nestor notabilis | reverse complement strand
ACTGCTGTAGCTGAACCCAGGACACCCTGGAATAGGCACTTATCTGTAATATGCTCGGTGTCACATCTTGATCAAGCTCAGGCTTGTTGTATAGCTGGACAGCAATTTTCCTCTTGATCTAGTATATTTAGTAGCACCCATTTTCCATAAACATTCCCCATTTTTTTATAGGGGAAAATATCTTTTAGCTGCACACATTCTTCCCCCAAAACCGTATTTTTACCTGAAATCTTGACCTGATATATGAAATTGTGCACAGTGTTAGCTGTAAGCTTCAGTGGGAAATTAATGTCCCTCAATTCAAAAGGGATTTTAAATATTATAAACCTATTTTTAAATAATCCAAGTGTATGATTTAGATAGACCACTTCAAGCATCATCCTTCAGATATTCCTGGTCTTTTTTTGCTCGTAAATGATTATTCGTTACTTCAGTGCATTATAATAACCCCCGGATAACTCAGGGCTCCATTAATCTGGGCATTGTGCATGAAAAAAGGAGGAGGAGAAAAGAAAAGAAGAGAGAAGAAAACCCCAGCCCACATTCCTGAGATCATGCTACATAGATGTGAGGAATATACATTATATAAACTTGAAAAAAAGGTTTAAATGAATTGATATTTATAATAGGTCATATTTATTATTCATTTTCCATCTTTATCTCAGCAAACTTCAATTGAAGTCAGTGAGAACTCGACTCGATAAAAAAAGTCTGTGTGTCGTTTATCACTGTCTTATCTGAACATGTCATGAACAGCAAAAAATTGAACCTTGTATTACTCATATCTGGAAGGTATTACTTGTCCTGTCTTCAAGGAAAATTAGAGACAGACTATTAAAATGATCTCTCCAAGAAAATGGAATATTTTGTAGGAGAGAGAAATGGAATGTTTGGCTCCCAGTCATTTGCATTAAGAATCCAAAGATTTTTCCTCAGCTATAAGCTTGGCTAATTTAAAAGGTTATATTTATGTAAAAGAAACAAAAGATACGGTATTCTCAGCCACCAAAGCATCAAAGTGTTTTTTACTGCTGTGTAACTAACTTAACTAATTCCTCCCTCATCACGTTATACCCCAAACCTGTTATTTTTTCATAAAATGGGTGCCTACTCTTTCATCTCAAAACCACACAAAAAGTACATAAGGGAATCCACAAAGAGGTATAACCATCCCTTTGACAGTCTGTGGACATTTGCTGTGTTTAGCTGTTGAAGAGACAACCCAAAAGGGGCCAAGACAGAAAAACAAAAACAGTGCCCAGGGATTTAGTTGATCTGTCACTCAGGGTTCATGGTGGAGTTTGCCTAATCACAAGGAAAAAGAAAAAATACGAAAGTTTGGCATTTAAAATGAAAACTGAAGAGTTTTTGCATAGAATCCTGGGTCCAAATAGATCTGTACCATGTGCACTAGGCTGTGCTTACCCTGGTTCCACTCAGCTTTCATTCTGGTAAATGAATGTCCTGAAATGACAGTAAAGACAGGAGAAATTCAAAGATCAGAAAGACACAGGAACTGTCCTTAGCAGTTCTGCTCAGAGATAAGAATGTGGATGGAAGAAGAGCAGTATCTCTATGACACAAAGGCTCATTCCCATTCACTTTTGGGGATCTCGTCATTGCCATGAGCATTTTGTTGAACATGTTCCATGCTTTCTTTTTTACTCCATGTAAAAACATTTTCCGATATTTATCCCAATGGAAACACTTGCTACCAAAGAGTAGGGTAACTAATGAGAAATATAGCATCACTTGTGTAAAGACACAAAAAAATAAGGAAGACTTAAAATCTAGAAAAAAATCCAAAAATAAAACTAACAAACAAACAAAACAACCCAAAACCAAATCAAAGCACCAAAACTGATTGCATATTGTAATATATAAAAGCAAAAGCAGAAGATAAGAAAAGGAGGATCAGAAAATACGGTGCCATTCCTTTCTGAATCTGCTGAGACAGGCTATCCAAGGGAAATTAACTCAACCCAGACCATGGAGGGAGCCTTCCAGCTGCCAGAGAAGAACCTTCCTGAGAAGTCTTGTGATAAATATTCTGGAAAATTAAGAGAATTTAGATCTCTCAACCCACTGAAACAGTTACAAAACTGGGAATTAAGGTATATTTAAAAATATAGATATAAAGCATTTTGTGGATTTCTCCACTTTTGCAGAACTGAATAATTCAGTATCAGTTATAAACCAAACATTAAAGCTGAGTGAATAATTCACAATTAATATTTTATTCAATGAAATTAGTTCCTTTTCCTGCTTTTGGAATACCCTCATTTTATTTTTTTAATTTGATTTGGTGTGACCTGCTTACTAGTATGTTGGCAATGTTTATTGCCATCTCACCTTGAACTGCTCAGAAGTGAATCTGTCTTTATACTCATGGTTTAATGTTTAGGTTCTTTGTGATTGGGCAGATTTGTCTAATGGCATTGTGTAAGTTTCCTGATTAGATTAGCACATGGGCTTTTCTTGCATGAATACACAGTTATGGATCTGCCATTCATTTTCTTCAAATATTTGTGCATGCAGGTGTGAAATGCATTTTTTACAGATATGCATGCAAATGATTGATTGGATGACTGTTTCTGAAAACCAAACACATGCAGAAGTTTATGACAGCTGTGGAAAATTCTTCAAACAATTTGCATGAATAATCTCAGATACCTTCTTTAGGCTTTCTCAGGTTTTCACTTTTTAGAAGTTCCTCAGATCAAACCTCTTCTTGTATGTACATCAGGAGTGCAACTATAGTTTTAGTGCAGCTTCACTCCTGGAATACTGCTCAATTTTCTCATGTTTGTACAAATTGTCTTTCTCATGTTTGTACAAATTGTCTGAACACCCCTCTTCATAATGTAATACTATTATTAACATTACTAACCTGTCCCTTCTTTTCAAGATCGTTCCTAGAATACCACTGTGTGAAAAAAGAGAGGAGAAAAATGTATTAATTCATTTGTTATGGACAGTTAGTTTACATGTGAAGGATATTGTTTGCAGGAAAACAAAGGCAAGATGTGTTAGACAGTCACAATACATGTCAAGTAAGCTTTACAAAGATCATGGGAACGTTTTCCTTTTTAAAAAGTATAGGACTTTCTTTTGCCTGGTTAGAATGTTTGCAGAAAACCACTATAAATTCTATGTGTTTCTTATGTAAACCCTTCTGGATTATGGGTTCTTTTTTCATCTCATGTGATAAACCACAGAGGAAATCTCAAGAGATGATGCAGCTCTGATCACCTTTCATGAAAGTGACATGGGTTGCATATTCCCTTTCCTGAAACCCAAAGACAAAAAGAGATGTATATTTTAATTTACATATTTATTTTCAATTTTTGCCTTCCTTCTGTCAAAAAATTAGTTGCTGTTACCCACAGTCAATTCCCACCTTGAAATGCACGAACTATCTAATACCAGCAGGGCTGGAGCTTATTTTCTCAGCCAAATAATACCAGAATACTGTTTCTATGAGTGTGTAGAAAAGCAGATCTACTTTGCAATGTTTGTCCTCTTTAAAAATTAAACATCATACGGATTTACTTTGTCCTTTCTGTCTCAAAAGTTCATCTGTCAACTTACGGTGCCCCAAGAAGGACACATTTGTTGTGTGAAAAAGAAATTATTTTGCTTTTAAATTGCTTCTTATTTTTGCTTTTTATTTCTATCCACACTGGAGCCAAATGAAAACTTTTCAACCTTTGTTGGGGTTTTGTGGTAGAGTTACTTCTATATTTGAACGTTCTAAATTACTCTGCATCTGGGCACTTTTTTTCCTGATAAATAAGAGTTTCTGCTGGGTGTTCATGAAGACATTTCCAACATAACCTTTCCTGAATAGTAACTAATTGGACATCAAAATATGCAAATTTTGTGATGCAAAACTTGTCTTAAAAAAAAAAAGCTAAATAAAAACCAAAGAACATGCACATACACAAAATCCACAAACAAACAAAAACAAACAAATGCAAAGATATGGTGACATGGTGTTACTATGGAATCTTCCTCAGATTTCACCATTTTCCAGCAAAATTCTGCAGAATGAAAAGGATGAGTATGCTACAATTCCCTTGACAATGCAACATGAATAGCAGCTCAATTCCGCCCTGTTGTTCCTGCTTCAGTATACTACAAACAAGAGTGATGTAGCACTTGGAGCCACCAACTTATCTAATCTGAACTCCTAGGTCTCATTTTACTCAACCCTTCTATATTATTAAAGTCTTAAATTATGTATCAAAATCGTCTTCAAAACTGACTAGTTTTGTTGCATGCTGAAGTGGGGACTTGTTATATAAGTAAGAGAAAGTATATTTTCTTTTCTACGAGTTAAACATCGTATTTTTATTAGTGTGGCATTTCGTAAACCACCAATAATCTGTGAGATTTCACATTCATCTGTGTTCTAGTAACGTGGTAATAGACTTTTTTCAAAGCTTCTCATTTCCCCAGAATTTATACTCCTTTTAAACCATTATGTGGGGGGGAAACACTCCTCAGAACTAGAACAACGTGCGAGTTCTCCACAGTCCTTTTGGTCTGTAAGACTGGCTGGTTAATGAGATTTTCAATTGCCAAAGCTGTTGGATTTGCAGCTCAGACTTTAATACTAATTAAAACTTGAATTCTGACTGATATGTAATGTCAGGTAGAATAGTGCAATTTTAAGATTTTACTGCAAACATTGAGAAAATCTGTAACTTTTATACATTTTTAGGAGTGTATCTGGTAGTTTTTTATGATTTAAATGGAGTGTGTAATACTTGGGTCCTGATTCAGGAGAACAGTATGATGCACAACAAAAAAATCTGTGTTTCAGAAATTTTCTATATTGCTAGTTAAGTTTTTAGAAGGTTAGGACAAGATTCCCTCTTTTTCTTATAGGATAAATATAACCTCATTGGAAATACAATGATAGATATAACACAGATCAGAAACAGCTCCCCAGAGATTCTAGATTGGTGCAAAATCTGGGTTTTAGTGGGTGTCAGTAGGTGACACCATGTAAGTCCTTGGAGCATGTGAGTACACTGAATGTATTTCTTTGAAAAAACTGTCAGGGTTTTTGCTGTTAGGGTTAGTTAGGTGAAATGAGCTGCAACAGATTAACAAAATGGGAGGGAATCAGAACCAGTCTTAATAAGATACAAATAGTGAACATGAGGTCAACAAAATAGAAAAAGTCAAGCAAAATATACTCCTAGAATGTAGAAGGAAATTGTCTGCAAGTAGTGTGCAAGAAGTGCTTCAAGAAGAAATTTACTTATTTATTGTGTTTCATTAACAGCTAGTTTACATGTTTCATGCAAGTCGAATGATTGTTTTCTAACCTCCAGAAGCTAACATAAAAGCTGAATGTCAAAATGGATTATCCTCTCTTCCTTCACTGTCTTCAAAAATTAGGATCTTATAAACCAGATTTACACCTACACGTTCATCAGCCAGTGGAATTTCCATCTCCAGCTCAATGTGAGGTGAGTTTATGTTGATGATACTGTATGAGGATGTGGAAGGCAGTGTGATGTGAACTTCAATGTTTCGTTGGCCTGGATGGCAAATAAAAATGTTGAATTTGTGTTGAAAACTCAGCAGCCTGTGGCAGAGCAGTGGCAATTTTAATTGATAACCCTGGGCAGATTTTGCGTTTGAGGTTTGGTATAGAAATAGTGAGTGTGCACATAAAACCCATATTCCGCTTCTAAAGTCAGTTGTCAGAATAATGCAACACTCCATGGGAATTACAAAAAGCTTTCAAATATATCAGTGCAAACAATAGACAAATAGATCCATTAATAAATGAAATAGAATAGGGAAATCAGTGATGAACTGTAAAATGGCTGAGTAGATGAATTGCATTTATACATATGTCCTAGCTTAGAAGAACAGGAGAAATAGGTATAGCTAATTTGAAAGCTATGAAGTGCTGGAAACCTTGCAGATTAAACTATTATTAAATAACAGGTGGAAGAACACTTATTAAAATATGCAGGTTTAAACCAATGAATCTTAAGCATTTGGACTGTGCCTACTCTTAATTTAAGAAGGAATTTTGAAGGTATAAGAAAAAAGTAAAATAGGTTTGATGAGAGTAAGGGTGAACTGCATTTACTGTTATTAAACATGAGAAAGAATAAAATAGAGGTTTGATTTGTGAGCATACTCAGGATTTCATTTTAGTGTATAAAGAATTGAAAGTATTTAGGATCAGGAACACAAAATAAAATAAGAGATATCAGGGATGCTATAGATGGACGACTGCTATGGTGAAAAGAGCTATCGTCTCTGCAGTCATGAGGGAAACTGCTGACATTGGTCATTAAGAACTGCTCTCAACTGTTTGATTTGTTTAAATGAGAAATGGGCTGCTGAAGAATGGTTGTTGCCTATGTTGCAATTCCTTGCATAGTGTACATAGACATGCACACACTGGGATAAAAGTGTGTGGCTAACTGATGAATATTCCTATTGGCTATGAGCTTAAACAGTACTGGTAGCCAAATGCTGCTTTGACAATGCTGGAGGATGAAGTTGATGGACTAATGGTCATTCAACAATAATCAAAACAGACTGTCACAAATTTACACCATCCTTCATCAAGATCCCAAAACCGCTAGTAAGTGCAGCTAGTTGGAAAACATGAACTGTTTTCTGTGGTTTGTGGATTTAGCAGCCTCTACCATCTCCCAGTTTTCTCTGACCAGATCCCAGAAGCACTATGTTTATCCTCCATCCATGTTAGGAGCTCCATGAGTTGGTCTAGAAAATGGTAGTTTCTCTGAACTGAAAATAATAAGAAAGTTGGTGGGAGGGGAGGGTTGATTCTTCAAAACATTATACTGTTTTAAAAGGTTTGTCTGGTTGAACCATTCTGTCCACCTTGAAGAGTGGGAATACTATTATTCACACCAAAGACAAATTAATTTGAAAGGTCTGAACCACAGGATGGAGCTGCTAATGACAGAGTCTAACTTTGATTAAGCAACCAGTAAAGACTCTGTAAGAGTCCGTTAATAAGAACTCTGTAGAAATTGACAAATACCACTGGTGATTGGATGACAAATTGAATGAACAAACAATATGCCATAAACTGATCTAATTTTGTGTTTGTTTACATATTGATTATTCTAGAGTTCTGCCTGGATTTGGTGACCCTACTTCCTCAGTCTCAAGCTGTCTCTGCAATCCAGACCATATAAAAACTTAAAGGAAAAAATATTTCCAGGCCAAAGTGACTGTCAGATCAAATCTGAACAAAACTGGTTTGGGTGTTGATAAATTTCCACTAACATGAAGAAAATCTAGATTTGTTGTCAACATGACTGTGCTTTATGTGAAGGAGAATAATTTTATTGCAGATGTAAGCAACCTTGCAGTTTCAGATCTGGAATAGACAATGAAAAGATCGGCAAGATGTAATTAAGAATTGGAGTTTTCACATCCTCAGCATACAACCTATCATATTAGTGAGGAATGTATGTGTTCATGAGTTGGAAGATATAATGTCTTTGATACTGTCTCAGCTGGTGCAGGTACCCTGCTCAAACTATGAAAGAAAATGCAGTTGACATCTTGCTCCACTATGTCAGATGTACCCCAGACAGTTCCCTGAGACCATAAAGACCTTAGGGAATTATAGAAAAGTGACTGGACTCTGCTTATTGCATCATTTGAATGTGAATACACTTTCAGTAGAGAAACTTACGAAGAATGGTCTGTCCACAGCAGATGAAAAAACAGTCAAAAGCCAAGATCTCATGATCTCTAAAGCTCTCATGAGACCTCAGTTGGAGTATTGTGTACAGTTCTGGTGTCCTCAACATAAAAAGGACATGGAACTGTTGGAGCAAGTCCAGAGGAGGGCCACGAGGATGATAAGGGGGCTGGAGCACCTCCCATATGAAGACAGGCTGAGGAAGTTGGGGTTGTTCAGCCTGGAGAAGAGAAGGCTGCGTGGAGACCTCATAGCAGCCTTCCAGTATCTGAAGGGGGCCCATAAGGATGCTGAGGAGGGACTCTTCGTTAGGGACTCTAGTGGTAGGACAAGGGGTAATGGGTTTAAACTGAAACAGGGGAAGTTTAGATTAGGTATAAGGAAGAAGTTCTTTACAGTGAGGGTGGTGAGGCACTGGAATGGCTTGCCCAAGGAAGTTGTGAATGCTGCATCCCTGACAGTGTTCAAGGCCAGGTGGGACAGAGTCTTGGATGACATGGTTTAGTGCGAGGTGTCCCTGCCTATGGCAGGAGGATTGGAACTAGATGATCTTAAGGTCCTTTCCAACCCTAACTATTCTATGAATCTGTGATTCTAAGATGATGATGATTATCATGATGATTAACATGATTATCATGATTATCATGATGATGATAGTAAATCATAACAAGTCTACAGTTTGGGCTGTTAATGCACATGTAGGTTCATTCAAAACAAGAAACCTGGCATTTACTATTGTCTTGATTTATAACAGGTGTAACGCTAGACCATCGATTTAGATTTATTTAAATGTCATTTTCATCTTTCATTTGCTGGATAAAAATTATATATTATCATTAAAGAAATATAATTACATTTTTATTTCATTTGAAGGGAAATGTATTAGAGTGATCCTCTGCACTGTGTGACACTTTGCCACTCTCTTCTATAGAGACAGACTGATGGTGTCTTTAGCTGAATGCCAGGACATCCTTTGATGTCAGAGTAACTATTGGTGAAGCTTCAGTGCTGCAACAGCATCTGAAAAGAGACTGTTCCATGAAACAGGACGTTGTCAGAGCTCTGGCTACGTTTTGCACATTTCAGTATATGTAGACTCCCTGACCAGGCAGTAAGCAAACTTTTCTCATGCACAAATAATAGAATTATGTTCCTGTGGATGGTTATGATTGAAAAACCTCTTCCCGTTGTCTTCTGAGAATACTGATGCTAAAGATGGAAAATGTAGTCAGCATTTTCTCTTTAATATTAGGATCTGGGTGTTATAAAGAAAATTCATGTACAAAATCGCCCCTGATTTTGCACTGCTGGCATGATTACCTTTGCCTTACTAAATATGTGAACACGTTTGACTTCATAACTTTCACAGCAGTATGACATCACTTGTTTTCAAAGGAACACTCCAGCTGGTGATAAAGGACTGAGACCAGGGATTCTATTATTAGTCATTACCTTATTAATATACCCTACTTACTCCTGACTGTCACAGCAATACAAATATCATGTAGTTTCTTTTCCCTTTATCTTTAGAGACATTTTTAAAAATCCATTTCAACAAAGAACACTAATCTCATATCCTCTCCCAGTGATTAAAGCTTGTGTGCACTCTTCTAGAGGATCATATGATCCTGTTAATTTGGCCTGCATTTTCAAGTGTGTATGCAGATATATTTATAAACAAAACTACTTCCTTTCCACTCACCCCATGAAGCCAAACACACCTCTCATTTGAACAGAAGTGATGATAATCAAAGAGACCTAAGTAGTTAGGTGCAGTGATGTATAGAGCTGTAGCTTTGCTGTTGAGAATGGTAGCTTAGGAAAGGTTGTGAGGATTACCTAGTGGGAAACAGCAAGAGCAGCTGCAGTTCTCTTCTTGTGTATACCTATTCAATTTGCACTTTGAAACTGTGGCCTTGCATGTCAGTGAATAACTCTGTAAATGGATGCTGCAATTCCATTAATGGCAAAAAACCCCAAAGCAAGAAAAAATACTCATTAATGTTGGTAACCTCATGTAAAAATATCTATTTTATTCATACACCTAGAAGAACTGTCAGGTTATCTAATTATTTTAAATGATCTTGAAAAATCTATCTGCTTTGCAAAACATTCCAGTGGATCAAATCCATTTTACGAATTTACATGTAGGGTATTTATATTTACATGCCTTTAGTCTTTACTCTTCTTGGGACAATGATCCTGCTCTGTACTTCGTATTTTAAAACATATTTGAAAGTGGCAGACCAGACCGAAGCATTTTTATAAAAAAATTGTTGATAAATCCTCTTTGTCCCAGAAACAAAGTTACGGAAATATTAAAGTTAGAGAACTTACCCTTGTGAAAATGGATTATACTGTTTCTGTTCCCTGTTTGCACCTAATACAGTTAAGTAGTATTTCAATGCATACACACATTAAAGATGTTCCCAGTCTGGAATGTCTTCGCCAAGGAATGTGAGAATTTCTTTCAAAAGTTTGGTTTGGACATGGATGTTCAGTAATTTAGGGGAAAAAACCAAAAGCCAATACGAAGGAAGTTGCTATTTGTGTAGATGGTGAGCCTGGTCTAACAGGTGGCTTTAGGAACTACATGTTTGCAAAACACAACATAGACTTACTCATTCTGACTTTCTGTGTGAAACTCTGGATAAGTATAGTAGGAAATGATCCCTGAAGTACTGATGCAGAGACAGAAGGTCTTTTGTGGTTCGAATGTTGTTTGTCTCTCCATTATATTCCTCTTTTTCAGTGCCTGGATGAGGAGCTTCCCTAGAGCAGCCACAGGCAGGGTACATGTTCTCACCTCTTCTTCATTCAGCAGCAGATAGGCTGGAAACTTTCGAAGGAAGCTAACAGATCCAGTGGAGCCATCCCACATCTCACATCTCAGAGTTCCCCTGTGCCATGGGGAAATCCTGATTTTTAATATCTGCAGTGACAATACAGATTCCACATGCTCCCTTCAGAAGAGGCAACCCAGTGCGTTGGAAATTGGTGCTAAGATTGTCCTCCTGGCAAATGCCTTTGGAGACAAGCATTCCAGACACAATGCTGCCAGTGGAATGGTACGTTCATAGCTTCTTAATTACACACAGCACCAGTGTTCAGCCTCACCAGCAATTTATACTGGATTCACAAAATGTGCCTTATGTACAGCACTGTGTGTTTTATGCTTTACTTGCTAAGCTATGACACAACGACATCAGAGGATTGATATTCACAGGAAGAAGGACATTTTACTTTGTGAGCACACTTTTGTTTTTCCAAATTACTTTTCTGTCTCTGATTAGTTGAAACTTTATGAAAGGTAAGCATACTTATGCACTGATGCTCAAATGAGAACATTTGTGCCAAAAGGAATCACCTTTCTTCTGGATATTCACTGACACTTTCTGAGGTTGTTTTTCTCAAAAAGAACAATTTTGCTTTTGGTGATTGCATTGATGAGCCACAGATTTATGCAACAACTTCACCCTTCCCACAGCCCATGGCGTACAAGAAAGTTTTAGGCACAAAATTATTCTTGCAAACCCAATTAAAACACCACCAAAAGGCTTTTGATTCAGAAGAACATCCCTTCTTAATGCTGCATCTTTTGTCCTGAGCTTTTTATTTATCAGGTAATGCTGTCAAGGTACTGACATCCAGGCCTTTCTTTACATGAAAAGCAGAAGTCAAAGCCTTGCACCTCTCTGGACTCTGCCATGGGTTTTGGTGGCTGAGACTGGAAGTATCGTCTTCTGTGGATTTGACTGTACATCCATTAAAATGTGGGGCAGAGGCCTATAATGTTTAATGGGATTATTTTTTTCCTGCCAAGCAGGAAAAGGGCAATCCTTGGAATTAGAGGTCTTTGTGCAAAAAATCGTGGCTAGCATGTCATTCAGGGTTTATGAAGGATGTTTTCTCCTTTTCACAAACTGTAAAGAACAAATCAAATATCAGTTTTCCTGCCCTGAAGATTAGTACACTCTAGAGATCCAATTAAACATTATTTGCATATCTCAGCCCTATATTTTTTTTTTTTTAAAGCACAGTCCAGGTCTTCCTCACAAGTTGGGTAGCTGGTATTATCAGGCTAATTTAAGGAAAGTTATCATTATAATACAGCTTTTACAATTACGTGGTATACCAGGTGTCGAGACAGCATGGCTTTGCACTGCCAAGGTGCAAAACAAATTCAGCGTTCAATCAACCTGAGAGAAAAAGGACAATTCTTATTTGCATAAACATGTAGCCACGGAAACTAGATGCACAGAGTTATAAGGAAAAGAGACCTATTTTACATGATGTGCATAGAAGATTTGACAGTTTAGATTGGAGGCATCATTGATGTGGGTAGGAATGGTGCAGTTGGTTGCCATGGATATGTTTTTCCCTACTGGCAGTACAAAGATTGGCAGGATGGATGCTAAAAAAAACCCAACATGCATACACACATGCATGCACACAAAAGCACCCAAACCACTGCAAAACTCTGGCAGCCTCATTCTCTTCTTTTGTTGAAAAGCTGTGTGCTTTTTTTTTTTTTTCCGCTAATGACAGCTCATCTGCACTGCAGTGTAATCTAGAAAGACTGATATTTCCATACTAAATCATTTACGTACAGTGTGTATTTATACCCTGCACACAAAGCCATAGACATGTAAAGTATATTTTATATATATATAGTCTATGAAATAGACAGAAAGATAGAGATATTTAAGGAATATTTAGGGAAAAATGTATATATATCTGTATGTGTTTATAAGATTCTTTTTCCTGGTTGAAGTTATAATCTGAGACTCCCTTATAATACACATTAAAACTTGAACTGCAAAATACCTGTACCACAATATAAATGTGAATTTGTGCAAAAGAAAAGTAAGTGATTTTTCAGTGATACTCTGCACTAGTATTTTGATCAGCTGGTCACTAGTTCACACACAAACTACTCAAAATTCTACTTACCAGTAAAAAACCCAAAACCAATCCCAAACAAAACACAAGTTTTGCTGTCATTCTACAGCTTTTGACAAATGGTCATTCAAGGTTTTGGTCTTAATACATCAAAAACTGAAATATATACTTTATTTAGCCATGTGGGATGTCAGCAGAGCAATATGGACTCTTAAGCATTAGTGCTATGCTGATTTGGCACTTGAACAGCAAGAACCAAGCCCATGCTGTCCTACAGTCTAGCTCAGAAATAATAAAGCTTATTTTAGCTTTCCTTCAAAGTACTCTAATGAATGAGGCCAGGTTCCACTCTCAGTTAAAGACCAAACCACAGCCAGATATATTTTAAATGAGTGCTCATCCATTCATGATCTGCTGGGTATCAGTATAGCTACCATTATAGTGCTTCTTTTGAAGCGGATGACATTTAGAATTGACATGTGACTTTGTCGTCCTTGGTGTGGTAGATATTTTTTAATAAAACCTTATTAAAATACAGGGGGACTGCTTATTAAAATAAATTAAAAAAGAAAGCATGAGACAAAATAAAAGTTTACATTTCTGATTAATCTTTTATATATGAAATTGATATTCAGGCTTCAAACACTGCCCTGTACAATGCAATAACTTACCAGCAAAGGGACAAAAAAAGTCAATTCTTTATTGCAAACTAGGAGAGAGGTGCTAAAGTCTCTGCCTAGTCCTATTTCCTTCTGGGTAGATTTTTTTAAGAAATAATTTGACTCTCTGTATCTTCACAAAAATTAGGGATAATTTTTAAATGCAAAGTACCTTGGGATCTGTAGATGAAAAAAGCATCTTAAAATAGTCATGTGTATTAGGTTTACCTTTTCCCTAGTTTGCACTGTTGAAACAAGTAATTCATCTCAGCTGCAAATAAGTATGTGAAAAAACTTCTGCACCTTCTGCTTTGATGAGATGCTTTGTCTTACCAGGGACTGTTACCTGGGCTTGCTGCACTACAGCTACAGGGGCAGTAAGTTTTGCATTTTAGCAAATCCAGCGCATAAATGTGGAGATTGATAGAAGGGAGAAAAAACAGGGAGAAGGAAGAGATCAAAACTGAACTCCCATCCAGCAGTGGTGAAATCCTCTACTTAAAGTCTGGATGAGAAGGCAGTGACAAGCATTGCACTAGCGCACCTGAGCTGATCTGAAAGAACTATGAAGTTCTGAAGAACTTCATCCCCTCTTCAGTTCCCTGTGGAGCACATGATCCAGGCACCAGCTGTGATGGAACAGTAGTTAATGGTTTCCAAACCTGAGTGATTATAATCCCTTTGCCTCAAGAACAAAGTTTTAATTCTTTTCAAAGAGAACATGCATATTTCTCTTTAGTTGTCTCCAGTTCTCCATTTTATTCCCCTCCAAACAACTTTTGAACTTCCTGGCTAATTTCAACGAAGCTTGCTAGCTAGGCTAATGCATCAAAGATACTAAGTTCCCATGAGTTTTCTGACTGTCAGAAAAAGGATCCCATAAATATCCCAAGTGACTAGATTGGAAAGATCCTTTGGAAATGATACTTCATTGCTTTGCTCATGAAAACTGTGTGTTTTGACATCTAATTGTAAAGATGAAAGTGTGAAGTGTAAA
>NW_009927742.1:10503-27525 GCF_000696875.1 Nestor notabilis | reverse complement strand
GAATGGATCTCCTTCCATGTGCCTGACAGTTCAGGCTGTGACAGCATCAGAAAGACTGCATTTTTCCTTTTCCTGCTGCCCTTCCTCCATCAGCTCATGGAGCAAGGAATGTTGTGAGCTTATACTGGAGTACAGAAGCAGATTATCTTTCTGAATAAAAACCCTTTTGGTTTTTCATTTTTAAACCTCTTTCTCCTAGAACCAGAGGAGATTAATGTTGTTGCAACATTGCACAAGCATTTTCTGTCTTTCAAGAGATGTGTGGTTGTTTATCCTGGAGAATAGAAGGAGAGAGAGAGAGGGAGACCTTAGAGCAGCTTTGGTGCCTAAAGGGGCTACAAGAAAGCTGGAGAGGGGCTTTTTACAGGGGTCTATAGGGACAGGACAAGGGGGAATGGCTTTAACCTGACAGAGGGGAGACTGAGATGAGCTCTTAGGCAAAAGTTCTTCCCTGGGAGGGTGCTGAGGCCATGACACAGGTTGCCCAGAGCAGCTGTGGCTGCCCCATCCCTGGCAGTGTTCAAGGCCAGGCTGGATGGGGCTTGGAGCAACCTGCTCTAGTGGAAGGTGTCCCTGTCCGTGGCAGGGGATTGGAAGTGGATGAGCTTTAAGGTTCCTTCCAACCCAAACCGTTCTAGGAATCTATTACGTGATTCTATGAATTCTTCAGTTATACTTCAGGCAGGGAAATTTTACAAACATCTCTCTTGGGTGACCATCCACCTGCCTGTACTGCGCTCTGAAACCTGTCTACGATCTTGAATGCTAATTCTCAGCCTGGATAACCAGTGAAAACCCTACTGAAGCCTTCCCAAAAAATTTAACACTGGTGTCACCTTCTTGTGCCAGCTGTGTTGGTAATCTACTTGGGTAAAACGCAGATTAGAATCTGGTGCAGGAAACCTTAACTGTTTTCAATGTTCTTTCAATGTTTCACTAGTGGATATGTCTGCTTGCTGCAAATCAGCAGCTACATCAAGATTCTCTCTCTGTTTGATTTAAATGTCCTGGTTTCTTTCATTCTTTCTCTCTTCCTCCTTTTTGTTTTCTCTTCTGGGTGGAATATTTGCCCAGCTTTGTAAATAAAACGTCAGTAAAAAGACATTTTGGGTTTTGTTTTCTAACAAGCATTGCTAGTACTAGATCTAAAGAGGCTTGTGTAAAAAACGGATCCACTCCTTGTTTCCCAAGCTGCCCAAATTAAATCTTAAAGTGAACAAGATGGGTGGAGCCTGACACGTAATTATATATTAATAATTGCTCATGATGACATTTCTTATCATAATAGGAGTTTCAGAGGCCCCTGAAACAAATCTAGTCTCACCTCCACAGAGAATACTGCATATTTCTCCTCTGAAAAACTTGTCAACAGGAGTTCCCATTCCTACAAAACTGGTTTTACTGTTATCTTACACTGCACTTTACTCACACCCAGATTAAAAATTCAAATGCCTCTGCTTCAGTGATGAAAACCAATTTATGCATGGGATTTTTAATGGCCCATCTATATCTCTTTCCTAGAGATGAGATACATCAGAAGTTCAGCCATTTGAATAATCCAGCCATCTGAACCTTCTTGGGTGCTTTGTCATGTTTATGATAGTGTTCGAACCACGTTGCGACCATGACCAGTAACAGTAAGATGAACATGATGCTCCAAGGGTATAAAAAGTAGTATGCTGAGGACTACAGTGCTAGATGTCCCGTTTTTTCCAATGCAGCTGAGCTTTGTAAAGGCAAATGTATAAAGCCTCTTGCATTGCCTCCTCTCAGTGTTAAGTCTGTGATTCTAACTTTCAGACCACAGGAAAGGGAAGTCAACTATTTCAAGGAATGGGTGTTTATCTGTGTCCAGCAGTGTATGTCTCATCCCAGTTTTAACTGCAAATTTAAACTTTGGGACTGTTCAAAATGCCACAGTTACCAGTATACTCCTGTTTCTGCAGTGTCAACCGTGATGAGTCAAACTGTGCAAACATGAATCAGTATAATAGACTGCTCAACACAATGACACTCATCACCATTCAAACTAATTTTGAGCTATGTGTCACAACTCCTAACCCCCTATTAATCATCTTTTGAAAATGGGGTCACATAACTGCACTGTAGCTTCTTCTAATGTGCCTATCTCTATCAATTTTTCCTAAGATAAAGCAAGCACAGAATGTTGTGATTTACAGCTTAATAGCTTGACTTTTAAAACCATTATGTAAACTAGTAAATCAGGCTCTGCAAGAAGCTGAACCTTAGTTTCTTCAAGTAATTTTTTTTCACTCTCTTCCTGTGAGCATATTGCCTGTGAACCTAACGTGATACAATACTGTAAAGTATGGAAGAGAAACTACAGCATAATAAATCTCAAACATGATTTCTTTTGAAGTGTTCCTTTAATAATGCAGTATGAAATCTTGGTGGTAATATTACTGAAAACAAAAATAAGGCTTTTTTAATATGCCCTCGATAGAGTTCGTCTTTCTTTTAACAGTGAACCTGATTTTCCATGCCAGCGGAAAGCAAATAGTGAGCTATGGAGTTATGCATATGCCATACATATATATGTATATATACATATTTGCCATACATTATCTATGCATTTATCTTATTTTCCCAATACATATATGTATATATGAAACAGAGAAGAAGAACTGGTTGTTCTTTTGCTTCCAAAATACCCAAAGTATGCTACCTTATACTTTTTTCTTTCATCTTTGTACCACTAAACTCCATTCTGGTGGTAGCTACTTGCTTCACTCTTTCTCTTTCTCATGTAATATTTTAAGAAATCATATCAGCAGTTATAAAATGTCTATTCAAAATCATCTTTGTTAATTCCTGCACATATTCTGTGAGATAGAACAATTGGATTAGGACTGTGACTGTGTCTTGAATGAAATCAGATTGCTTGATAGATCAAATTCATAGGCAACTGTAACCTCCTCTCCAAAGTCCTGCCACAGAGGAAATTAAACAATCCAGATATCCATCCTACTAAATTCATTCAGCCAATATGAATGAATTGAAATTAAAATCTTGGTTTGCATGCACTCAATCAGTTTGTCTTCAGTGGCCTGTTTTCCAAGAATGATGTTTCAGGCTGTGATGTTTTGGTCCTAACAAAACAAGGTTTCTTAAAACTCATTTCTGTTCACCTAATAATTTTCTGATTTCATCTCTAGCAAAATTAAAACTTCAATTCTTCTTCAGACTTTTCTTCTAAGATGTAGGTTCAGCTGGCCAAAATACAGAAAATAACACCCTATAAGTTACAAGACCAATCACAACTCATTAACCAAAAATCAGTTTTGCTGATTATTTAGGGCAAGATACCAGGCTTATATCCCTGAAGACGGTGGTTGGTGGAACAATGACGAGGGTAAAAGGTAGAAAAAATGACAGAGGAAAAACAGTGAAATACTTTCAGGTCAGTAAATTCAAGGCAAAGTTAACTTCTTTGGGAATATCCCATGTCTACTAGGTAGCATACTATTTTTTATTTGTATTTAATAATACGAAATCGTAAGTGAAACTCATGTTTAGATGAAAAAAATCTAGCAGCTCCTACTGCCTGTAGCACTTATTCTGCCTTCAGTTTGAAGAAATAGCTGAATCTTAACTCCCTTATACATCCATATGAGTGTATTTCAGGAGTCTAAAGGTAAGATGACTATGAAACAAATAATGGGAGAGATTTTTCATGTCCAGGAGGAAAAAAAAAAAAAGAGTGAAGACATTCACAGCAGTTAGCTGGAATGTGGAGGTCAGAATAACATGTCATGCAAACTGTGAAACATCTTTCGCTGATCTGTGGACATTTTGGTGTTATTTAAAAGAAATGGAAATAGGCAAAAATCTTGAATACTTCTTTTGAAGTTTAACCAGCACTGATGAAAACAGAAATATTTTTTGCCTCCTAACTATGTGCGTTGGAAGACATCACGAAGTTGTGTATCATTCATATTTTCTTGACATCATGGCTTTTGCTGGTCATGCAGTTCTGTGTTTTATATGCCCTGGATATAAAGGCAAGCACAGGCTGTGAATACTCTGCAATCAGAAATAACAAGACAACTCCTACGATACTTTAAAATAAAAGACAGGGTGAGACTTAACCTGAATGCTACTGATAGAGTTTAGAACAAAGTAATTCTTTCCAGAGTGTCTGATTTCAATATCTTTAGAATAGTCTAAATTTTTGCCTCTTCCTTGCAGCAAAGGCTGTCACAGGAGGCAGAAAATATTAACAAGAGGTCCCTGGAGCCATGTAGTCCTCCTCCAATCACACAGGGACAGTTTCCTTGTCCTGATGTATGACTTTATAATGCTTAGTCTGGATAATTAAATATCATGGTGAAGCCACCTGTGTGGTCAGCACAGTCTGATTAAACAAAAGTGTCAGTGTCTTTCTTTTAGGCATTGCCACAGAACTGTGTTAAGCAAAACTGGTTCCTGTGCAAGAGACTTTCTCATTTAAGAGCCCAGCAAGAGCCACGAGCAAAATGCTCCTGTGGCTGGCCATGAGGTGGCACAACAGCTATTCTTCAGGGAGTGACCATTTAGGGCTTTTTCTCTTAATGAGGCAGTGATGCCAGACAGTTGCATATCATCATGCAGACAATTTTTAGTGAAGCCTTTGACATATTTTGCATATTTAAAAGCAGCCTAGCCACACTTCAAAGTTTCAGTGTTATGACTGATCTCACTGATCTTGTTTGGAAAATCTTCGGTAGCTGTTTGGGGGTAGATCCCACAAAAGGTCAATAAACTTCTGGATTAAATAAGCCTCTAATGTATATGAACAAACCCTTTTTCTGTGCCTTTAATACTGTTTCCATTCTATTTGTATACTTTCATGACCATGATTTTCTCCTTGGCAAACCACTCATTAACTATAGCCTCCAGCAGTTAATTTCTCCAACTCTCTCTCCGACAATTTCACTGTATTTGTTTAGCTCACAGGCTTTTGATGCAAGCAGGGCCGTGTCCTGGACATTATATGTGTTCTTGTTGCATTAGGGAGATTGACAGATTGCTAGCATTTATACTCTGCTGAAGTTTCCATTTCTTGGGAAGAAGTCAAATTGGCCTTGGAATGATTAAACGTGTTTGCTTAGGTTAAAATAAAGGGTGTTGAAAGTTACCAAACCCAAGCAGAAAAAACTTCAGGGTGATGTAAACGTCTTCCCCCCTCCAGAATATACACACATTGATGTGATGATGAGAGAGGGTGCCTTAAAGAAACCAAGAAAGGAGAACTTGATCCCACCCTTTCCATTGCTCTTCAGGCACCTTTGACACCTTTTGCAGCCCTGCTGTATTAATTTTCTGTGAATCCTACCACTGACCAGAACCAGGATTGGTCAGAGTTTTTACTCAAAACAAGTCTTAATCCACTTTATTTCTCCTGTGCTATCTCCTGCTGTGTGGAGCCTTGTAGCTCCTGTACTCAAAGCATTCTACAGACTTTCCTTTGGTTCGTTTCATGTACAAATCACAAGACGTGCATTCATAAACACATCCATGTTTGCCTGAATGCAAAATCCCCCTTTTTAGCAAAAAGAGAGTTGTTGCAGTTCCTCACAAACACCAAGCCTTTACTGCTGAGTTCATCCACATGCACTGGAATTCACGGAAAGTCACTGATCCTGTATAGGGAGAAAGAGTAGTTTTTTATGAACCTTCAGTTGTGTGTTTCCATCAGAAGATACCATTGAAAATAAGAATCACTGACATACCAGTGGAGAGTAAGAAAGAGAAAAATATGCCCATAAACACCTATACTCATAGGGACAGGACTTTTCCAGCAAAGTATTAGCACATAGAGGGTGTAAGAAGCAGTTTCCGAATAATCTTCCACTCATGATAAAAGGCTCTCACCATAATAATAAAATACATAATGGTCGGGGCCATCAGACCCTGCTTCTGTGGTGCCAAGTATTTGAATACATTCCCTCATGGGAGCCATTGTCCAGCTTAACAGTAGAGACAGAAAGGAAAAGAGATCTGGTGAAGGCCTCAAATTTACTTGAGACTTGGTAATCCTGTGTCGTAGTCCAAGCCCAGCCGCCAACCTGGATCCACGCAGCCACTCGCTCACTTCCCCCGCCTGCCCCTTCCTCCCCCTGCTCCCGGAGGGATGGGGAGGAGAATCGGAGGAATGTAACTCCCACGGGTTGAGATAACAACACTCCAGTAACTAAGGTATAATACAAACCACTACTGCTACCACCAATAATAAGGATAAGAGGAATAACAAGGGGAGAGGACACAACCGCTCACCACCCGCCGACCGATACCCAGCCCGACCCGAGCAGCGATCTGCACCTTCGGGGTAACTCCCCCCAGTTTCTATACTGGGCATGAGGTGCTGTGGTATGGAATACCCCTTTGGCCAGTTTGGGTTAGGTGTCTTGTCTCTGCTTCCTCCCGGCTTTCCCTCCTCCCTGGCAGAGCATGAGACTGAGAAAGTCCTTGGTCAGAGTAAACATTACTGAGCAACAACTAAAAACATTGGTGTTATCAGCATTGTTCCCAGACTGAAAGTCAAAACCACAGCACTGCACCAGCTACTAAGAAGGAGAAAAAATGACTGCTGTAGCTGAACCCAGGACATCCTGTCAGACATTTTTTATTAAGGAAATACATCCTACAAAATATTCCAGGTCTAAGAAAATCACAGGATATTTTAACAACAAGAAAAGGGGTCAAAACATAAGTATTAGCTTCAGCAGGTGCTTATACATACATGTTATTGTAGTTACTGAGTGAGAAAGAACACTAACAGAATTTTAATTGAGATTTTAGAGGAATATAGGCCTTGCTCTGTCTCACACCTAATGCACATTTCTTTTCAGAGCTGATGTTTCACTGAAAGCGCAAAGCCCTCAATGATACGTAAGTACTGGCAAATTACAGGAATGTGACTACTGTATGTTGGAGGGAACTGGCAGTAGTGTCCCCAGCACTCATGTCCCTACCAATATGTATTTTTGATGAGCTCATTCAAAGAGTAAACTTGTGCATCAACTTGGACTCCGGCAAGCTTCTGTATTAAATTCTTATAAACTTACTCCCAGAAGCATCAGGAGTTCAATAAATGAGAAATCATTCACAAGCTGAGGCTCCCTGGGTGTTACCAAGGAAAACATACAGACATTGTGAAAGTAATCTATAAATAAAATATAACCCTGCTTGAAGATGTGTGAAGATTTACTTGGAACTGTGTTTATCTGAGCATGGAAATGAGCATGGAAATAATCATGGGTTTTGTATCTGGAGCAGCTGGGATTAAGTTTTTAGAAGTTTTGCCTCTGTGAAATTAGTGGCTTTCTTCAGGAAAAATAACAAAGGATTCAGTTGCAGGATTTGCATTTGTGGTAGAGAACACACCATCAGAGCCCCATTCTTTATACAAACCTGGCAAGCATGACAGGCTCTGGTGGAAACCAAGCCTTTCTGAAATGTTGGGCAGGCATAATACCTCAGGTCTTCTCAAATGGCTTTAGAATCTGACATCTTGGTGGCCAAATCAAGCCCTAAGCCTAACACTGCCTTAGAATGAAGAGAGTGTTGTAAATGTGAGGCTTTCTCTTCATCTTTCTGCTAGCATATCATGGTAAAATTTTCCCTAAAGAAACTAAGTTCAGGTTGCAAATCAAATCCTAAGAGTTTCAGGAAGGGAGTGGAAAATTTTCATGAAACAAACCAAGTGGTTTTAAGGCCAGTTTGGTGATGTAGATTTTTTTTTTTCTAACTTGAACTTCTTAACTTGACCTGATATAACCTCATTTGTCTTTACTCACCCTTCCTTCAATTCTACCCACAAAACCACCCTGCAAGGAGCTGGTGACAGTGATAGGGCTATACTCAGTTATCAAGGGGTTCATTTTCACTATAATGGTTTGCTCTGTTTAAAACAGAAAATTTGATTTAGAGGAAGGACCATAACATCAGTCTGGGCAGAACACAACAATCCATCAGTCATGGGTGATTTCCAACAGGGCTAACCAGGCACTCAACCTTCACAGCAGCTTCTCCATCTGATGGTGTCAATATCTGGTGCATATGTGCCCCTTGGACAGCTTACATCTCTGAGCATTGTCTCCCCCTGCTCAAAATTTTTCATCTCTGGCAACTGATGTCCGTGAGGCCAGGAAAACTCTCAGGCAAGTCCAGCACTGCAGAGACCACATTTCCTTCAGATCTGCTACCTCCAGTGCATCCAGACTCACTGTGCCATCAGCTGAGATGCGACACTGTATTTTGATATCACTGCTCCCGCCTTTGCCACCATGCCTGAGCTCAGTCTTCCAGCTCCCAAGCAACTACAGCTCTGCAGGTATCAGGTAAGGGTGGTTTGTTTCCATGACCCATGTCTGGATCTGGAAAATCTATTTGTAGATAGACAATTAAAATATGATGGCAATGGCCCGAGGTACCTCATACTCTGCCATCCCACATTGTCCAGGCTGGAGCTTGAGATTCGTACCTTAAGCTGGCTTAAGAGATGTTGGCTCTGTAGTTAAGCTCTGTAGGAGATTCAGTGCTGTGTAACACCCCCATAGCACCTATAGCCCCAGAGATTTTATTCCTCTGACACTTGAGGGTGGATCTCTTCCTATAGAATTCTCCATGTATCACCATGACTATTTTGGCTCCTTCCTCAGCAGAAATGGGAGGGGTGCTAGTAGAATCAGCTGCCAATGATTTAAACACCACATCATTGCTACCCATTCAGATGAAGTTTAAACGTCAGCAATTTGGAGTAACTCATTCCTTTCTTCTGCCATCTCAGTCTGTCCCTAATTAGCAGGAATCACAGAATCTATCCTAAAGCACTAAGAAAGAAGTTGATTGAAAGGTGTCTTAGGAAGATCCATTTTGCTGTTGAATTAGTACTTTTTTATTCACTGGATAATTAAAAAGAAAAATGCTCAGCTGAAAAGATTTCAAAACCTGAACAAGTTTCTTCTCCTTTTACCCATACACTTCAAGCTCCATCCTTTTATAAATACATAGCATTATTAATAGTGTGTCCTAACCACTGCTCTAACATAATCCCATCTACAAAAAAAGCAATCCAATTTTCTTGATGTCATAATAGAACCTAATTAGCAAACTTCCAGTGTATTGCCAGTAGTTTGTAGGGATGAAAATCCATCATCTGGATGAATAATGTCAACAGTTTGATGGCAGATGGTCTGGATTTTGAAGCGCAGATGACATCTTAAGTGTCTGGAAAGCCATGCATGAACTCCATTCATCTCTTAACTGTCTGTAAACAAGTGGCCTGTTACTCAGGACTAATCTTTCATTCCTGTGTTCAAGAATGTAGAGGGTGGGTACACAAAGGAACTATCTTCTGTAAATAATCTAAAAAGAAAAAAATAGAAAACATTGATTGCTTAGCCATTAGAGTTAGGCAGGTAATACTGTTCCCATTTCACAAATGGAAAAAGAGGCATAAATATGCCGAACAAGTAATATAAGGTTAAATTAGGTCAACAAGAAGTATTTAATATAAATGACCATTAATTTAGTGGTAGCCAGAAGGAGAGGAAAAGTGTATTCTATTAATAGAGAGACATCAGGAATACCTACGGGAAAAGACCTAATGTGGAAAAGAAGAAGTTATGTAAGAAGTAACTAAAAGTGTGTCATTTAGTAATCAATATTGTAAAATTACTCCTCAAGTGTTATATGTAGTCATTTGTTGGTTCTGAAAATTAGCTTTTCTCATATTCTAAGAAAGAAGTGGAAACCATTTTGAAGTAAGATGTTTAGTATTTTTTTTATACCTCTATGTTCTCTGAGTTTAACTTTTTAAGAGTGTAAACTAGTGATAAGACCATGTAGAGATAGACCTTCTTTTGTCTCTAAGGGGTTCCTTGGCTGAAATTTAAGACTTGTTCTTTTGAGGTAAATGATGGCAGGATATGATTCAGCCCCTTCTCACTAGGGACTAATACCATCTGTTAAGCTTGATTTTGAAAAAATTTTGTGGTTCTTTCTTCCTGGAAGTGCCATTATGCTGAAATCATGGCTTTCATTTTCATAGAAGAAATAATGCAATACCAGTTTTCTCTCTTACCTAAAAATATTACCAGTTCCACAAAGTCTATGATGTTAGTGTCGAAATAAAGCATTACTAGGGTCTATAAATTAATGTCAAGATATATTTAGTTAACGTGGGATTTCTAACCTGGATGAGAAAGCTATCTGAAAGCCTAGCAACCAGGAGAGGGAAACATCTTTGCTGAGAGTATCCAAGTTATTGTTACGGCATTGAGCCACCACAGCTGTTCTCTGGCTGCTTAAGCATCTTTTGATGTACTGACTGACATTGTCCACATGAGAGCTGCAGACTGGTCTCATGCATAAGGCAGGAGGTGGAGTCAAGGGGGAGCCCTGGCTCCATCCTTGGTGACTGTATGTGTGGGGATAATCAGCTACTCTAGAAAAAAAGGGGTCTAATAATTCACTTTTCCCCTTCTTAGAAAAGGCAAGCAAAGACGATATACCGGCACCTGGACAATGCCAAACACTGAGCACTTCAAGCTTTGCTCAGTTCCTCGATGTTCCGGCCACACAACACCTCCTAAAGCAAACTACAAAATTGTAACTATTGTATGATTACTGTGATAAATACACAAAATTGTTTTTACGACATACAGAGTGCAAAGGACTGTGAAGTTTGCAATGCATAACTCTTAAAATACATATCAATATTAACAGAGTAGATTAATAGTTTGTAATAGGTACATTTTTCATGGGTTTGCTGGGTTTTTTTAACCTCTGTTCAGTTTTTAATTCCTTTCAAGCTGCCAAGAACTGGATCCTAATTTTCATGGACGTATTTGTTGTTTGAAATTATTCAACCAATAATTTCTGTGAATTGTCCTTAGCTTGCAGGCTGTTTATTTAACAATCTAATATTCTCATATTGACAAGTTGTGCTGTTTTGCCTGTAGAAGGGGTCCCACCAGCAATTTCTGTTCTAAACTGAACAAGCATCCTGCTTTGAATTGGTTCTCTGTCATAAATTTATTTCTAATTGTTATCTGAAAGAAGTGGGAAGGGATTTTCAATATTCTCGAAAATTACCTTACATTTTGTATGTTTTTGAGAAAATTTGCTCAGAAAAAGAATAAAAATACATCAAATACATTTATTTTTAAATGTGAACAAATACTAATTAAATATTTTCAGGAATTTCCTTTACTCAATAGTGATTATCACTCTCTAGTCTGGAATCTGAGAACCTCTTCCCTAGTCTGGAATCTGAGAAGTATTATTAGGGTTTTTTGAGAATATTCTTTCAGACCAACTGGCACATTATTGCTTGAAATGCTTTTTACTCACTCTATAGGGTTTAAGATTTTACTATAGTAATGATAAAATATTGTGATAGATTGCAATTCATCTCAGTTAATCACACTAACAGGAAAAAAAAAAAGCTTCTTCTAACGAATATTCACAGCTTGTACAAATACAAATCTTCTTTTCAATATATGCTGTAAGCCACTTCTAGTCTAAAGGATCCTTCTGTCTTCAGTCTGACTCCTTGGTAAGCTGCCAAACACAATAGGGCATTAATTAACATGTGCCAGGGATTCATCAACATGCACAGTGGTAGAGAGCAATTTCCGGCTTTCTCCTTTTTTTTTCCTTTTCTTTTTTTTTCTCTTCTTTGCATTTCTGTGTAATTCATGAGAGATCTACTCCAGTATGTAAATCAGCTCTTGCTAAACACCCAGTAATACAGTTCTCTTTATTTTCCAGAGCTGCTGTCAAATTTTTCACATTTCCAAGAAAGACATTTACTTTGTCTCTTTTTCATGTTCAGAATCCATTTGCAGGCTGCAGATGTTAAAAATAACGTATTTGTTTACTTGCCATACAGTCTACTCTGTAAATAAGTCATCTGATAAGCTACAAGGCAAAAAAAAGGGAACAGAATGAGATGCACTTCCTTTAATGTTGTACCTGTGGGAATGGTGAAATTACTCTCTCTGTTAGCCCAGGGTGACAGTAAGCTGCCCTGCTAGGTTACATGAGTATATGGAGAAATACTGTCAGTTATTCAGTATCTAGCTTTTACCACCCAAGTATGAGTAGTCAAGTAAGTCAGAGAGGTAAATAAAATATCATTTAGTCTTCAGGTAGACCTCATACCCTTTAACTCCAAGGAAAACAAACTCTCTTCCCATTTCCTTGATTGCTGTTGTGATTATTACTGATATTATTATTCATATTACTTTTGATATAAATTTTTTCTTTTAAAAAAGCAAAACAAACATTTATCCTAATCCTAAACATTTTCCTTTTATTATTCACTTATAACCCCAACACTGAGGGATTGTAGAGATCGCCAGTTAGGTTGCTGGTATCTTTTTGCTGGTATAATTTATAGCACACAAATATGGAAAGAGATAACAGAGGGCAGTTTTGTTATGCTTTTACATCATAAGTATCTGATAAATAGGATGACGTACCTGACAGCCTGGATGTTGTGAGAGCTTCTTTTTTTTTTTTTTTATTCTCAATCTATTTTACTTAGATCCATTCCAGCTTAATTTCAAACCAGCCTTTCTCTTTCTGACCATAACAACTGTACTGTTTGAAAATATTCCAAAGGGAATATCAGGTTTTACTTTTGTTGTGTGCTTCTGGCTATTGATCACTTCAAATTACATCATTTCTTGGGATTCCCCAGTAAAACATGTTTCAGAAATGAGCCCATTTCTCTATAGAAAAAGTAAGGCTCAAACCCTGAGCATCCCTCTCATCTCCATAGTAAAAGGTGATTTTGACTATTAGGAGAAACAGATGGATTTTAGCAGGGCTGAACTCACAAAAGTATAAAAGAAGAAAAGTAAAGAGCTCACTGGAACATAAAAACAAACAAAAATTCTTCCACTTTTCCATGTTTAATAACTGTTACTGAAAACAAGACACTATGTCAGCCCGCACATCTTCAATCATTTTAGCCTCACACTCATATGAAACATGTGCCAACACAAGTTTGAAACCTACTGAGGAAAGCTAGTAAGGTTCAAATCAAGATTTATTTTTTTTCCCCACACAATATCATGTAATCTAGAGATTTGAAGACATTGTCCCACTGAAAATAATGTTTATTCTGCAAACATTGGGACAGTCAGCAATCTAATTTGCTGTGGCACTTCTGCTAGGAACAAAAGAAAACCATCTAGAGCACTCTAAAAAACTAATGGCATTTGTGCAGCTAGATCAATAATTTTGCAGGTGTATGATTATCCAAATCTTGAGTTACTAAGTGCAACTGTCAAAATATGTGACAGAAATTGTGCTGTAACACAATGTGCATAACTTGAACATGGTGAGTACTTAATGGAACAACTTTATTCTAAAAGTCCACATGGGACATCATGTATCAAAATAAAAGAGTACCCGTTTTCCTCCTGCAGTCAGTAATGGCGTGACTGTGTGAAGGATATGGATATTATGGGAGACTCTGGTATTTCTTATGCTAAGAACAATTTCTGTGGTATGGTCTTTGAACAGAGGGTGGCTCCTGCTCAGAAGAGCACAAATTCCAGTGCTTTTTAAGGAGAACTGAAGTCTGAGTTTCTAAACTTCCTTCAGTTTTATGCCTGTATAGTGTAGCTGGATTCAAAAAGGTTATTCTTGGGAAGAAGTAATGCAACCAAGATCAGACCAAATACTTTCAGAATGTCTCTAAACAGCTAGTACATGTTCATAGGAAATTTAGCATCTCCGTATTATGCCCATGAGATACCTTGAAACAAGTTCAGTGACTGCAAAATAAGTGTATTTTTCCTTCTGGTTGTATTGTACAGAATTTAATTCTGATGATAAATCCACATGGTTCTTCCTGCCAGGCACAAAGATGAGTTCTAAGTGCTGAGCTGGATAAAAATGCTATGAAGTGTATCAAAGATGTGAATTAAACTCTACCACAACCTACAGTTTTTGAGTTTTGAGTTTTGCCTGACTCCTGATGTTTATGTTCTTCAACTTCTCCCTACTTTATATGCAAATAAAAGCTGTATATAGGTATATGGCCTGAAAAAAATAAGAGGTAGTGTTTTTCTAAGGAAGCCTGAGGGATTTGACAGAAGTCCCATTAATACCAGACGAGAAGCAGATCTAAGTCCTCTTACACATCACTGGGAGAATGTAGCCTGACAGTTTACTTTCTGTCCTTTCATACTGCATGTTTAATCAGTGGGTGACAATAATGCCTTCATACTGATATTTTACATAGTGAAGTGCTACTGTGTGATATTCTAAAACACTGAGCTATACCCCAAGAGTGCAATGGCATATCCATTTGTCAACGTGAAGGACAAATAAAATCAACACACCAATCCAGTGCAGAAATCCACTGCATCAAGACACCCACAAGCACTAAGTCAGACCCCATTTAAAACAGCTGATCAGCTGGGCCAACATCTGACTCTCAGTATGTGACCTGGACTAACTAGCTCCAAAATATAAAGTTCCCATCACATCATCACTGCTTGGAAGAAAGAAGATACAACTTCTGTGAGGCAACAAGCCAAGACTGTTGCAAGAAATCTTTTAAGCTATGTGGTGCTGTGTCTTTATTAATTATATTTATTATGTGTATAGATACAGTAATGTACAAATACTCACATTTATTATGAGGCCTAAACCGGAATTATCCCCAAACTGAGGTGCCTTTACCATGAGATAAAATACAGAATCAGCATATAATATAAAAATTACAGAGATCTATATAAAACTCTGCAGAACAATTACAAGTCTATTGCCCCTAAGAAATAAACTGTTGAACAGAATACTTAGGCATGCATTTTATTTGTGTACAGAGATGGGGGAGTCAGGAAAGTTGCAAGAATATATTCAGAGTGTCAACACAATTTTTCAGTTGTCAAATCTTTTCCAATTCTTCCATTTTTTTTTTCTGTTTTGGTTTTTTTTTCTGCAGATGTTAATTTTGTCACTAGACTTCATGCTGCTAAGACCCACAAAACCTGAAACCTCAGCCAGATGCAGAGGGTCTCATCTTTGTTGTAATATGTAATTTCGACATGATTCTTCATTTTGCTAAAAGCAAAATTTTCCCTATCATTAGCCTGGCAAAACTTGTCTTCCTAAACAATGGAAAGGTTTCTTTTGTATAATAATGCTTCAAAATTGCTTGGTTTTCTGTCTGGGTATACATTTCTTTGTTAGGCATTGTGTTTTTAACTTCTTGGAGATATGTCAAGACCTTACATTCTTGCTTTTTTTGGACCAACACAGCCTTCCTAATGGTCAGTTTGATTTTCTATTCACCAATCTTTTGAGATTCATAATGATACGTACATTGCACTTCTGTTTTGTGAAGATTTTTTATTACAATTATGCTAGCACAAGGAATTGAAGCTTGTACTGGAAACAAATTATGCACATCTTGTTAGCAGCATCCTTTGAAATGCTGAATTGAGGCATGGCTATCACTGTAATCTAGGGACCTTTATTGTCTTTCACATGGGATTTCTTATTTATTTTTGCCACTATCTCCTTTTCCAGATTGCTGTGGGTATTTTTTTAGGAAACATGTGAACAATAGGAATTATTGAGCCTACCATCACTAGATAACTAATTTGGATACTTCTGCTATACAGTGTGTAATTCTTTCTGGACTGGGAGGTAGCTCTGTCCAAAACCAGCTTCCCTGGGAGCAGGAGATCAATGTGATTTTACTGAAATTCCCTTATTAAACCAGTCTGGAAGTAAGAAGTCATGGTAATAACAGAAAAGGCAGGCAAGCCCCACTTTCAAAGTAGTGTTTCCAGTCTGAAATGCATACTCTGAGAAAGTTTCCTAAAATCAAACAGAATTCATAAACTGTACAAGAAACACTTTTCTATGACTGATTCTTTAACCCCAGAAAATTACCTCAAAGGTGAGGCACAGCACAGAGCTCAAGCTAGTAGACGTGTTGGCTTAATTAACTTAGCTCTGCATCAGGCTGGCACTGCCACAAGGAAGCTGAAGTAGAACATGTACAAAGAACAAAGAAAGAGGAGAATGGCAGTAGCAGCAGCTTCTCACTCCCAGGAAAACTCATAAACATATGGAATACAAGAAAGAATGGCATCATAGAGAATACTGCATAGTTGCATTGTAAATGCATGGACAAAACACTAGTTAGTGTGTATCTTGCACTTAGAGTGTAAGATACTAAGATAAGGGTGTCTTTGCACTAGCTAAGAAAGTTGGGGCTGTTCAGCCTGGAGAAGAGAAGGCTGCGTGGAGACCTCATAGCAGCCTTCCAGTATCTGAAGGTGGTTTCCAAGGATGCTGGAGAGGGACTCTTCAGCAAGGACTTTAGCAATAGGACAAGGGGAATGGCTTTAACCTGACAGAGGGGAGAATGAAATGGGATCTTGGGCAGAAGTTCTTCCCTGGGAGGGTGGTTTTGGCTCTGCATGGTCTCCAAAGAGTCTTTCTTGTGTCTTAATGTTTAATGTACAGCTCACTGCTGTAGACGTGCTGTTGCAATTCTTTTTCACCCCATTTGCATTACTTTGCAATGATTTGCACCTACCTTCCTACTGGATTGCAATCAGCATTAGATTTGAATACTCTGAATAACTTTTCACTGCAGAAAAACTTTGTCACCATTCATCCAGTGTTTTCTGGATTGTTTATGAAGATGTTAAATAATTCATCTTGGTAAGACTTTCTTGATAACAACCCTGCAAAAGGAAAACTCCACAGGTAAGAAAATGACAAAATAATGAAAATGGAGGGCTAGCCACTTTAATTATGTTATGGACAAGAATGTAGTGGGAAGGTCCAGTATATAGAAGCAAGAATTGAAATGAGGGATGGCTTGACAGCTGGTTCAAAAGTAGCAGATGCCAAGTACAGACCTGGCTGTAAAATGGGTTCACAACAGATAAATAAGAGAGAGAAGATAAAAAGGCAGTTGACTTGCATTTATATGGGCAGGGACCCCTTCCACTAGACCAGGTTGCTCCAAGCCCC
>NW_009927742.1:0-10481 GCF_000696875.1 Nestor notabilis | reverse complement strand
CCCGTGCGGGGTGGGCCCAGCCGCAGCTTCTCTGGACAGCCTGTGCCAGGGCCTCAGCACCCTCACAGGGAAGAATTTCTGTCTAAGTTCTCATCCTTAGAACTGCCTAAGAGCAGTTCTGCCTAAGAGTTCATCTCAGTCTCCCCTCTGTCAGGTTAAAGCCATTCCCCCTTTTCCTGTCCCTACAGGCCCTTGTCCAAAACCCCTCTCCAGATTTCTTGTAGCCCCTTTGGGCACTGGAGCTGCTCTAAGGTCTCCCCTTAAGGAGCCTTCTCTTCCCCAGGCTGAACCAGCCCAGCTCTCTCAGCCTGTCTCCAGAGCAGAGCTGCTCCAGCCCTCACAGCTTCTCCGTGGTCTCCTCTGGACTGACCCCAATAGCTCCACATTCCTTTGGTGTTAGAGGCCTCAGAGAAGAAGAAAGTGAATCTACTTTTTCTGCTAATGCAGGGGTAAAAGGTCTCTAGAGGCTTGTCCCCCAAGCTGTTGCAGGGGGTAAATCTTTCATCTGTTTTGCTGTGCACAAACCTTCTTCAGGGTTCCAGCAGGAAACTAGTAAACATTGTATTACTTCCTGTAAAAACCCCAATCAGTTTCATCAGATACGCTGCCTGATGCGTCTTGTAATCCAGGATTCTCCCTCCCCTTTAGGTGAAACTAAACTCACCTTTGTAAAAGTCACCAAAACTTACTGTGTTTTGGAGGAGATACAATACCAGGAAAAAAAAAAATCAGTTTTTCCTGAATTTATCCATATGCTCTTTTTCAGATGGCTTTTGTGTTTCTGCAGCATCTTGTATTTCCAGATATTGAGTAGATATTCCAACAGCACTAAGGAACTACTTCACTTTATCATGTTGATAAGCATGCACAAATGCAAGCCCACAATTATTCCATGCAGATATCTTTTAAATGTTGCCCTTTAACACCTGGTTTTGCTGAGAAGAGGGCAAAAAAACAGGTCCAAGTCAGCATTTTGCCAGTGTGTGAAAGGCATGACATTGTGAAAGCCAGTCCTGCAAATGTATCTGGGAACTAATTATTTCAGATATTGTCTAAATTTTGCTGCTCTGTGCTGCTCTGTAGCAACGTTGAGCAGACCTGGAGGAGGCTGTGGATGTATAAACTCCAGTCATCACAGTTATGTGCCTCTGAGTTAGCTGTGGTCTTCCCCGGGACAAGTAGGCTCTAATATTTTATATATCCCAGGTCAGCAACATAAGGAAACACCCAACTGAAGCCTGCCATTCAAAAAAAGAATATTTCTGTAAAGAAAAAGATGCGAAAACGTAGCCATTTGAGTGAAAATTCAATTGTTCACAGTACAGAGCCTCTGCAAAGCCATTCAAATGACCCTTTTTATCATGGTGTCATGTCTGTACCTTTCTGAATAGTGAGACCTGGTAAGAAAAATAAGTGTATGTATACAAGTGGTGGAGTAATGTATTACTCATGTACACTTTGTTCTTTTTGGCAAACTGACCTTTTCAAAGGGAAGAAAGCTACACAGTGTGACAAGCTGAGCCTTACTGGAAAGTCTAAATTATCAGTGAGTGAGGTTTCTCTGTTATTTTAAATGATAATCTGTGAAAATCAGCTTTTTCTTTTTTTCTGGGTTGGTGATACTAAAACAATATCACTTTATTTGGGTTTTTTTGTTATTCTTATCTTTTTCTAATCAGACACTCTATGTTGCATACTTTAAGGAATAAGTCCAGTTTACAATAATGATAATAGTTGTCAGGAGCAATTTATGCTGGCCCTCTGGTTACTTTTCTGCCAATACAGAAGTATTGGTTAGATTTTAGAGTGGCATCTGATTTTTAGGGACAGTGTGGCTTCTGGTGTAAGTCAAGAAACAGCAAGGACAACTTTATTGATGATTGAAGTGGAAGTCCATAATGACCATGGGCGGAAGGGTGACAGGAGTTTGGTGACTGACACAAGGAGAAGACGTGGCCTGGTTTTGATCAGACAAGTGGAAGGTGGTTGTCAGACCACCTCACCACCTCACAGTGGCAGCTGCAGAGCTGTGTGGTTACATCTTGTTATTTATTAGCTGTTGCTCTGCCATTTGCTTCGGGAAGGTTGCTGCAGGTGTATGAGCTCTATGAAGAAGCAAGGGGCAGCACACCATCAGAGGCAGTATGTGTGACATCTTCAGTCTCTGTGGGTGAACTCCCTTCTTCCCCTCAAACTGGAAAATTCCACAGGAGGAGGAATGCTGTTTCACAGACGTTTCTAGAGTACAGGTGAAATTTTTAAATTTACCTTAAGTATATAAACTTACCAAAAAGTATTCTGCACACCAGCCTTTTCTCAACGGAAATATTAGCAGAAGCTAACATTACCCAACTTCTGGGTAATGTTAAAACCTACAGCAGTGACACTGACTTGCAGCAATGAGTTTGATGTATGCAACACAAAAAAGATTTTTCTGTTCCTTTTTGCAGTTATCCAATTTAGTAACATTCCCCCCCCCCCTCTTTAAATTGTGGACCAATGGAAATACAATATTTATCATATTCTCCATGTCAACAAATTTTCTTTTAACTGTCTCTGATTTTTCCCTTTCTAGAGTTGTTCAACATTTTGCTTTACTTCTCAACACTAGGAAGTTTACTGGTACCGTAAATGGAGACTTCCTGCCAATTGCTTGATTACCTTTGTTTGATTTTCCTAGAACTTTAGACTTCAGGAATTTCTTCTAGGGATTTTGAATACTAATAATGTTCCTCAGTCAGTAGTAATCTGGGCTGAACTGCCAGAAAACAATGTGTCCTACTAGTGTGTTCTTCTGGGAAGTGTCTTCCGTTGTGGAAGATGCTGCCACCACTGGGTCCAGTGACCTGATAGAGCATCAGACCATGTTGTGGTGTCCTCAGGTCCTGCCAATCCTATGACAAAGGAACCAATTTTTTTTAACTCTTATCTCATATGTCTCCTTAGCTGCTTAGTGTATCTCTCTGGTCTCAGTAGTGGTGAAGCAAGTTAATCAATATACATTCAGAAATAAGACTATCAATTGTAAGGAAGCACTAGGGCCTATAATATGTTCAAGGACACAGCTTTGCTCACCCTATCTAAATTTCTGCTGGCATTTTTAAATAGAATAGCACAGATAATATATCTTTTGGAATATCCATAATGAGCTCACCCATGATTACTATAGCCAGTGATTGGGTGATACAATTAATCACTACATAACACCACGGTTGAAACAGCATTTCTTTGAAGAAAAAAAAAGGGGGGGAAACTTCAAGATAAAATAACTGGTTTGGACTTCTCTTCTAGGTCTCATTTCCCCAAGTGTCCTGGAATAACTACATGAATACAGCAATAGTCATTGGCTGTGGATCTCTGACTTCTATGAAGCATCCCTATACACAGTGAAGTAAGAGTCATTACAAAGTCATTATTTATGGACATCCAGTGTGCCATGATGACAGAGAATTTGTTTTCTGGTGAACTACTGAAGTACCCTGGTGTGCAAAGGGATAAAGATACTGCTGTTGGGTGTTGATCACTGCATCTAGGAACAAAATACAAAGGTATGAATCTAAAAATACATAATTACTGGTTTGCTTCCTTGCTTGTTTTATCTTGCTTATGAAAGGGAGATTTTCCATCACTTTAGGAAGATTTTGGCTAAGTTTTGCTGAGCACTGCATGTAATGCATGGCAGTGGGACCTGTGCACTGGCAGAGTAGGCACAGCAGACTACTGCAGAGGGAAAAACAACTGTGACAATCCTTCACTGCACAACTGCAATGCCTTGTGCTGGGATGCGCATTGTGTGGTCCCTGTGATGCACAGACTTTGGCCAGAAGGAAGCATGGGCTGTTAGGGATGTAGGGATTTGTCCCCTTCCTGAGCTACTCTGAAAAAATGTTGGCAGAAAAGAGATGGGAAAAAAAAGCTAAAAATCAATGTTTATCAAGCTGGCTTGACCAACACCACCATGAGTGCCTGGTGAGCTGGAAGACATTAGCATAGACTGCCAGGCATGGACTAATCTGTTCAAGCAGCATGATAATTTGAAAAGTATAATCTGAAATAATTTCAATCTGAGCAGCTTTAGACAGATATCCCCAAATTTATTGTATTTCCATCTTCTTTCTACATTTTCAAACCCTGTTTTGATTTAGTTCCCTTTCTCTAAGTTCAAGTTAGGTAAATAATTTATTTGTAAAATTTAATTTCCTATTATCATTTTCATTGCACCTTTTTCATCCTAGAAATCAATGTGGATGTGCATGAAAGTCTTCTGGAGTAGCAGGTTATAATACTGAAAATGTAACATCTTCTTCTTCCATTGAAGTCAATGGCAAAATTTGTACTAGTATTAACGGACCAAGAACTGGGCTTTTAGTATAACACCATTTGACTGGCACGAAACAAACTATGCTGGTTCCCACGAGAAAGAAAATATGATCAGCATTTCACACAAGAGTGTGCACACAAAACCACACTTGCATGCAATTCCTGAAAAGTCTCTGTTGCTCAGCACTGGGGATAGATCAGGGCCAGCATTCAGTATCAAATCAGGCAAACGCCTTTTAAAAGGCAGTGTTTCTTGTGTCACTTAGGGCCCTGTTTTCAGAGATGTTTCTGATTTTATTTTACTGTTTTTCTGAAACCCTGGCACTGAATTTTATCTCTGAGGATCTCTGCAAACATAACAGCAAGGGTCTTTCCCACAGTGAAGTCACTGGGGTTACTTCTATCATCTGTAGTGGGTATATGATTGATGGCTGCAATTTATCATCACCATGGTATCTGAGGATTGGCTTATGGTCCTATAAATTTAGTAAGCTTGCATCACCAGTATTCAAATCCATAACAAGTACGGAAAAGGCAGAGATGCAATACTGTACACAGGATGGAAATGAGCAACTGAAGCTTGTTAGAACTTTTTTTGCCTGCAGAATATTACATGGAAGCAAGAATACCACCCCCCTTGTACTACGATGACAGGGATGACACCAATTTCTAGAGTTCTTGTGTAGCACGTGTACTACTAAGGTCTCTTAGCAGCACTTGTTTTCACTCTGAATCATGAAAGTTGTGGGGAGGTACCGTAAACACCAGGGGAAAATGTGTGTAGCGTGAACCAACAAAACAGGCAATAGATTTATAGTGATAACAATGATGAGAAACAGCAACCACTGTGAGTGACTGGATTGTGCGGGGGGAGGCTGCCAGCACAGGAGCTCTAGCCAGTGGTGCAGGAGCTGGAGGAGGTCCCTCTGCTTTAAGTCTTGTTGTCTGTGAAACACAGGTTAAGCTCTGTGAAACACAGTTTCAGCAGCTCTGCCAGAGCTGGCTTCATTACTGTAGTTAGTACAATAGCTAGTTCATTACTGTAGTTTACAAGAGTGGGGCTGCTCAGTGACCAGACATTTCATTAAAATGCCACAAGCCATCTGTCATTTAGCTTTGTTTTGATTTGCACAGTGCTGCTGTGAACCACAGAATGAATGGAGACCTTGTCTGGCACTGTGTGTTGTGGGGTGGAAGGCAGCCCATACACAAAGTGAGGGACTTGCGATGGAAAAGCAGCCACTCAGATGGGGATGAAAAGGGTTTTCTGTGTCTTTTTAACAAGAAAACAAGAAAGAAGAAGCAAGGGAGTGAAACAAGCTGCGCTCTGGAGCACTAGGAGGTACAGAGAGTGTATGTGAAAACCAGATGACGTGTTAGCAGAGACACTAAGCTTCACAATGGGCATTTTACTGTATAAGACCAAGATGACAACATTCATAAGAACAACTATTTAGATTTTAGTCTTAAAAAAATAATAATCTTGGAATAGATACAGAGTTAAGAAAAATACTGAATACTGAAGGCCAAGGACCTAAGATGTGGAAAACGAAGCTTCAGAACAAGAATTTCATTTAAGGAGAGCAGGACAGACCTTAACAAATCATTTTCTCTATTTAATTGAGGAACCAAAGTCTACTGAAATCTGAAAGTAGTATAAAAGCACAATTGTATCAGACATGGTTTTCTAGCTTTAGATAGGGAATTACGTGGGTATCTGGATTTTATGGTGCAATTCCAATTTTTTCTCTGTTTCGTGTGAGGAAATGTGCAGAGCAGTAGTAGCATTCTGTTCTGTCTAGAGCAATATTTGAAATACAGCACAGAATTTTGATATAGAAGTAGCAGTATCTGTGTCTTTCTGACTTAATGCAAAAAAATCTCATTCAGTGTCTCTAGGTTTTAAATTTGTGCTCCAGACTGAACATCTAGATTGTTCTGTGACTCTGTAGAAATCCAAGAGGGAGCAAAAAAAAAGTGTCATATGAATTGAATTTACAAAACAGGAGACATTACATTTATGAAGGGAAACAGTACAGATGTTTCCAAGCTAAAGAATTTTTCTGGGGATATTTTAGTCAGTTATTTGTTGGGGAATAATTCCAATGCAGATGGTATGATAAAATACTTCTCTCTATTCTTTGACTTGGTCCTGCAATGTTCTGCCATCTCCCTGTAGTTGTTTTGAACATGCCTGCTAGGAAAAAAGTCTGTATTTTTTACTTCAATATTCAGGATGAGATACTGCTTGAGAATCTTGAAGACAGAGGTTTGGGCTGATTTTGGTGTTTTGCAGCAGGACTTGTATATGTTGCTTTTGTAACTGCTAATTTGTACTATGTGGATTTTCTTATTATGGTGTTTGAGGAATGCGAATTTGCTCAATAATAATTATTATTTGTGTATGTGAAGTTCTCATCACTGCCTGTAACAGCTTTTCATAATAGTGTAAGGTGGCAAAATTTGCAGATATTAGACAATAAAATATACATAAGAAGCTTTGGAAATGGTGCAGATATGCGGCAAAGGGAAGGGAAAGATCATTAACCAGCTCAGAGACCTGTGGCAAAATACAGAGGTCCTGGGCTGGATTACAGTGGGAGCTCCCAGAAGGATGAGGCTAAAGGGGGAAATGATGGAGCTATGAGAAGGGAAAAATTAAAGACCCCTGGCCATCCAGAAACAATGCCTGACAGTCACACATAAGCTGTAAAGTTAATTATTGGTCGATTTCACATTATTCTGTAAAACCAACCAGTTCCTCTCCATTATGTACTGAGGGAGGATGTTTCTTTGTCACTGGTTAAAGGCTGAAATACACAGCTGACATGGAGATTCACAATTCGGTCCAGCCCATGAGTTCCTGTGCCAACACATGGAGAGGAAGAAAAGAGAAAAAAACACAAAACAAAAACATGATAGAAAAGTGCTGGTGCCAGCTGGCTCCAAATCTTCTGGTTTCAGGAGGAGCAGGTATTTGACTCATAATTACCATGGTCAGTGAACAAAAACTCGGAATTATACATCTGTTATACATCTGTTATAGATAGTATTACACATCTATTCTGGAATTGAGTACCGAGTATTGAGTAAAAAGAGTTATGGTGTAGAAATACAGCGTAACTATAATTTATTGAGAAACACAGAAATCATGTTTTGGCTATTGGCAGTAATAGTTAGGAGGGTAAAACATGCTGTGGGGCGTGCATCGCCCCTTCCTCCCGTGAATTCTGGGGTGTGAGAGATTGTTGCAGCATTACTTATGTAGAAATTTTCAGGTTTTCCCATTTATTTTTCTTCTTCCCCCCCACTCCGCTTTGTGTTGTTTAATTACTGATAAACAGGCCAGGCCTATTCAGTACCGCACGTCCGCGGAGGAAGCTCTGCGGGACGGCGCGGTGCCGGAGCTTGGTGCCCACCGGGAACCGCTAGATGGCAATAGAGCACCGCACAGTGCCGCTCAGCGCTGCGTAACACCACGGGAGCCGGCCCTACCCGCGCGGGAAGCGAACACGAGCGGGGTTTGTATTTTCCTTGTGGGAAAATATTAATATTAATTTAACAATTTAACAGCGGGTTTATTTTTTGCACGAAAATTTCCAACTATCCTTTATTTTTTTCTAGGTTCTGCTTTGTTGATTTCATGAGTTTGCGTTAGGGATAACTATATAAATATACTTTTGCAACACACCTCTTAAGCTTCTGAATATTGTCGGCACTTTTACTGTATGAAAAATTATCGTATTTTGGGGCTTGGAGCAACCTGCTCTAGTGGAAAGTGTCCCTGCCCGTGGCAGGGGGTTGGAATTGGCTGAGCTTTAAGCTCCCTTCCAACCCAAACCAATCTGCAATTCCGTGATTCCACGATATTCCAGCACACACCACCATTTTCTCCATCACAAAATGTTCATTTAGAAGCTCCTTTGATCTTCTGGATAACTGACATGACTTAAAATAATAGAAAAAAACCCCAATCTAATATTACGCTTCTATGTTCAACAGTGCATGAATGACAAATCTGTTGTAGTTCGGAGTATAGTTTAATAAACTCTAAACACTTATTTAGCCTCTTTTAGGGAAATACATATTCTCAAAAAAAAGTATTGTGCACTAGGAAACTGAGCAGCATGGTTTATTTCATATGCTATGGATAGTTATGTTTATACAGATATAACAGATTTCTTAGCTTCTAATTTGCTATTATATAAACCCATATCGTCAGCAAAAATTTTTAACTTACTTCTATTTTCCAAAGCTATGTGAAACACAGAAGTTTTTTGCCTTGGGCTCAAACTTTTATTGTCTTTCTCCATCCAAGTAGAAGTGTTTTAAATTGCTAAATGATTAATTTCAGGTGATTCGAACAAAATAATCCAGAACTCAATCACCTCTAACCTCACTAAGAGGCAAAGCTGAGATTTTCACGGCCTATGTAAAACTTCTGTTGTGCCTGGCACAGCAAATTCTGAAAAAGGACAATCTTTATCACTATTTGGAAGATAATGTGGATTCTTGATATACCAGTTGGGGTTTTGGAGAGGACCTTTCCTTTCAAAAATGTTTTAAATAAAATTGCTACATCTTGTAACAAAGCCGGAATTCAGAATTTATGCCTAAATCACAGGCAAAACAACATAGCGCCAGAAACTTTAAAATGCATCTTACTACTGTGCAGCCCAGACCCTGAAAGTGTCTTCTATGTGTATATATACATATATACATACACAGTGTAAGCTACTCAGTGTTTACACTTTTCACTGAACTAGCAATCATCCTTCATCATCTTTTTGTTTTTTTAATTTCACTATCATACAATTTATCATTCCCTATTACTGTTACTACAGGTAATATGATGAATCTTATAAAAAGTCTTGCAGACCCAAGTTGGACTCAGCCCAATTGGGTTCTCTGAAGGGCCAGAAGGTCTATATGATCACCTGGTTTGTATCACAAGCGTGTGATCTATGATGGAATGTTCTAAGGCACAGTAAGTGTAAGTTAATGCAGTTCCTTTGAAGTATATCAGGAATCTGGCCCCAGTATAGAAAATTTCACTGCACGTGTGATTCTTTGTATAGAATTTTGTGCAGGAAAGAATTTGAGGTTAAGTTTTCTCAGATTAAGCATGTCCTTCCAAAATAGACTAGACCAAAATAAAAAAACCCCATGTGATGAAACTCGTTAGATGCTCTTGAATTATCTCAGAATTTTCCAATAATATAATCTATAGTTTTCCACCCCCACCAGTGAATACCATTCCTAAGCAGCAGTTTAAGGAGGTTTAACCAGCTTAGGGGGCTGCCTAGTCCTCAGAAGTCCTCTGCTCATATCAGTGTTCTCTGCAAGCATTTCCAGCTAAGCCAGCAACCAGTTCAGATCTGTGTGCAAGCATAAAGCCGAGCCAAGAAGCACAATTGAAAAATGGCAAATTTCTATTTAAATTTTTCAGTTGAAAAGGTTTGTAAACCATCTTAAAAGCCATAGTTGGCGTGGTTCCTAAAAACTTTGATGTTCTAATTTTGGCAGATATTAGTGCTCCCTGGTAGGGATACAGAGCAATTGTGTCTGTCCCTCTTACTTAACCCCACTACTGTGGGAGTAACCAGGGAGAAGTGCAAAGACATGGGACTCTGGTTAAACTATTGCTTAAAGGTAGTGCTATGCAAAGGAAATAAAGGAATTTTTCTGTTGTACCTGTGCACAAATACCACAAGACCTGCAAGGGCTTTTTACTGCATTAGCTGGTGTTTTGTTTTTCATTACACTTTCATAAACACAGACTTGTTTATTTGAAATACCTCTCTTCTGGCTACAAACTCCATTTACACAGCAGACACACTGACATAAATAAGGACTTGTGTTTTTCTCCTCCTTTGTTTTTTTATTTTTTTTTGGGGGGGGGGGAGGAGTGGTTTTTTTGTGGTTGGTTTGGTTTTTTTCTTATGTGTGGCCTTGTGATTTGATCGTGGCTGGCTTATCTTGCTGAATTGCTGCTGAAAATTAACTCTGTAACTACTAAGTGCATCTACCAAATGCTACTGCGCTGTGTTCCACTGTGTACAGTTGCATTGGTCCCTAAGCTTCTCTTCTTGATGATGTGGCTCCACAGAATAATAAGCACCTTCCTCCACCCCTCCCCAAGAAAGAAAATACTATAAAGC
>NW_009927741.1:55734-59226 GCF_000696875.1 Nestor notabilis | reverse complement strand
AAAATAAAATAATAAAAAAAAATCAGGAAGGGAGCATTTCTCCCTTCCGTCTGAGCTGCCCATAAGCGGATACACATGCAAATCTCCCCTCTTATCCATATTGACTGTATTAAAATTGTACATAGAACTTAAAGCAAGATAATTTGGTATAGCTCCGTTTGTCTTTCATGGACTTATGCCAGTATATGCTACTAAAGGCACAGCTCCTTTTGGGCTACAACCCTACTACATTTTAAAATTGAGTGTACCTAGAGCTGTATTAATAACAGCAAGGCAATATTAAATCTTCCAAATTGATGGAGTTTTCCTATTTGATTTAAGACTTCAGTGCTACTCACCAAACTACCTTGAAATCCAGAAGTAATGGTGTGAAATCAATCAGATTCTTATCCCAAACTTCAGTATAGTCCAGGGACCCAAAAATCCAGCCTCTCTTACTGGAAGAGTGTCATTAGAAATACTGAGCTGGTGTTATACCTTGTTGCAGTGAAGGGTATTTTCAAGCTCCTTAATACAATACTAAAGTTCAGCTGTGGTATCCATGGAACAATAAAATAGCTTGAGTAAATACATCCTACACCAAGATCAATGAGGTATTTGTCTTGTGGATTTGGGATTAAATTGCTGACACTGGACTACAAAAATTTCATTTGCATCTCCTATTAGATATATTACAGAAAGCATGCAAAGGACAAATAATCTCCACTTATTCTTCTGATATTTTGATTATCAGGATCCTCAGTTGCTGTTCACTAAAGTAGATTTCAACTTCAGTGGAGCTGGTTTTATTCTGAGAGTTGATGATTAATGTGCACATACACCCTGATATTGCTTATGGTGGCATTAGCTCCAGCACAAGGCCTTTTATTAGCTTTACTAATTTTCTGATATCCTTTCTGGACCATCTTCATGTGTAAATACTTTATGGAAAATTACTGATTGAAAACATCAAGAAAGAGGAATTAAAGGAATGGCATTGTTAAGATTTTCTATCATGTCCTCCAAGCGTCCACTTCTGAAAATCACCTGGAATTTCTTGGAGAAGAAGCTGCTTTGGGAAATCTGGGTCAGGGTGACAGATCAAGGCTAGCCCCTCTGCTTATGGCCGTCTTAGGAACCAAAGTGCAGAATATGAAATTGTTGAAGACCCTTTGGTCCCCAAGACATTTCCTCCCCAAGAAATCACTTGCAATTTCTCCAGTGTTCCCAGAACATAAATGCTCCATTCCTGATAGAGTTCAAGGCCAGGTTGGACAGAGCCTTGGGCGACACGGTCTAGTGCGACGTGTCCCTGCTCATGGCAGGGGGGTTGGAACTAGATGATCTTAAGGTCCTTTCCAACCCTAACTATTCCATGATTCTGTGATTCTATGATCTTCATCATTAAGACTGCTTGCATCCTAGGTACCCTTTACCACATACCACCATCAATCTTTCCCACATGTGGAATTTTTAGAGCTTTAAATCAAAAACTTTTCTTCAGAGAAATGTTAGTGAGTATAATCAATTGAAAATAAAATACCTAAAGAACATATCATCTTAATTCTGTGTCTCCATGTTTGTGTTTCCATCTGACTTTCAGAAACATTTATCTCTAACTGTATAATTATTAAAAGTTTTCAATAAATTCTAGGATGCAGGCTCCACACTCAAAACCAAGCAGTATCTCTGTCTCAGTCACAGAATGGCTAAGGCTGGAAGGCATCTCTTGAAGTTGTCTGGTTCAATGTTCCTGCTCAAGCAGGGCCACCCAAACTAGGTTGCTCAGGGTCATGTCCAGTTTGGTTTTAACAGAGACTTTTCTCGGCAACCCATGCCAGTATTTGATGACCCTTATAGTAAAAAAGTATTTGCTTATATTCAGAAGTCAGATCCCAAACAAGAAGCCATCTGAAGTGAGATTAATAAAGGGGCAAATAGTTTGGTACAAAATCTAAGTATTTTACAGTTTTTCTCTGTATAATGGCAAAATAAAGTAAAAAAATATGTTCAGTTTTTTATTTCATTCAACAGGAATAGTGTGAGCCATGCAAGAGGTGACCTGCATACACATTCTTATTCGTTCCTTCTCCATGATTCTCTGAAGTATCAACATTAATTGATATTGAATAGTTATTGCTCTTGGTTGGACAGAGGGAAAAACAAACAAACCACACAACATTGTGGAAAGCATTTCTATTAAAAGACCAATGCTGGAATGATGTCTATTCCCATCTTTTCTGAACAAGTGTTCTGTGTAAAATTTACATTTAGGACTCTCCATTCCTCTAGCTGTTACTACAGGCAACTACAAGGAATAGTAATTCTCTATCCCAAAGTTATTCTGAGACAAATTCAGAGACTTTACATGTGGACACGAGAGAGTTTGACGTACATTTGAAGTCACACTAGGGAAACAATTATGGGAACATCTGCCTGGAATTGGTCTAAAGGTTTGTGAGCACTGTATCCTGTCTTCAGCAAGACCAACAGCAGGTCTGTAGGGGATGAGTGTGAGAAGAGCTGTAAGAGAAGAAGATGTTGACTAGTCCATTCTCCCACCCCCGCATCGCAGCTCTTCCCATGTGTGACCCAGGGACTTCTCAAAGTATCAGTGCCAAATTCAATGGAGTTGGGATGATTTAATCCAATGTGAAGCCCACTCTCTGACATAATATATATATGCTACACAAATATATGTTACACATTCCACAGAATGTTCTGCAGCTACAGAAACAGGTCAAGGAGGGCTTGAAGGGTTATGACATTTTCTAGAACAAATTATAGGCGTGAAAAACATCTTTCTGCCTTGGGGGAGTAGACTGTCAGAATAGCTTTAGAAAGTAATTTTAATACTCCAGTTCCAGGAAAAAAACAGCGGCAATAATAAATGCAGTGTATTTATAACAAATCTCAGAATGTCTTAATTTGCTGTAGGTGATGAAGACAGCTGATCTCAGTGGAACAATCTGAGAGTGGTGAGTACTTTTCATGGTGCATAAGGCTTGCTTCCCCTCCTTATAAACACAAGAAAAGGAAAGTCAGACTGGTTGACAAAAATTATGTAAAAAAACAATCAGTTAACACATGTAACAAAGAACTTCATTGCGTGCAATAGCTTAGAATGCACAAAATAAGTGAAAAACATTTGTATCCTTCAATCTTTTCTAACTATAATAATTATAGATAAAAAGATGCATAAAAGTCATTGTAGTGTGGTGATTCTTATTGTAGTGTGGTGATTCTTTATCTTAAATTAAGGAAAAGATAAAAAATTATTGTTTAGATTGCTGTCTTTGCGTATCCTTTTTCAAATATATAATTTATTATATGGTACTTATGCATATTTTAGCATTTATTTTTAAAACAGATTTCCACAAATTTAACAGGAACACTGAAGATTTATTTTGTCACTAATGATGGTGTAGCAGTGATACTGGAAAAACTCTAACATTAAATTTTTATGACTTGACTAAATTTGCTTTTTTTCTTCACCTTTCTTACAAAGTTAAC
>NW_009927741.1:35944-55703 GCF_000696875.1 Nestor notabilis | reverse complement strand
GGTGGGGTGTTGGTGGGGGGGGGGGGGGGGGGGGGGGGGGGAAGTGTGTTTTCCCAAGGTTTTAAAACAACAAACAAAACTCACAAATATTTATTTGAAGAGTTCGTTCATGTTTCAGAGCACAAATCATGTAGCACTGAAAATAAAACTCAGTCTCATCAGTCTACGCATACTACCTTTCTGGAGAAAGAGGGAAGGCATTAATTTTGCATGCTGACCTGTCATGTCCGTGAACTCATGATGAAATATGGCTAAGGCTTAAAAATATGAATGGTAACTGTTTCACCAAGTTGCGGGTAAGCGGAAGAAGTTTTTGGTGGTGAAAAAAAAGTATTTGAATAATAAAATAAAACTAAAAAATATATCGGGCCACTCTAAGGTGAGCAGCAGAGGAGAAATGGACCTCCAAAACTGCTGGGCAGTTGGAATCTCTTTTTCATATGAAAAGTGCTGTGTTTGTCTACATATATGAATGACTGATTTAAATACATGTGCTTTTGCCTCTGATAAGAGAAAAGATAAAATTTTAAATGAGATGTCATTGCTGTAGTCTGATATATTTTAGTTATCACATATCAGACCTCCCTCCACTGGCTGAAGATGTTGCAGTTTTCTCTGACTCCTGTAGCTATCTAAGGGTCAGGACTCCTGTTAGAGTTGTCCAGCGAGCTTTTTTCTATACCCTATACAGGTATATGACAAAGAACTCTGCATCCAAAAGATGAATTAAATTTGTTCCTACTCTATTTTAAATCCCATCCTTATTTTTCCAGGTCAATCAGTCTTGTACAACCACAGTCCTTGAGGAAAGTATGAAGTTCTGTCTTTTTCTACCTCACTCGCTCTGCACATGATGTCTGACACAGAAGTATGTAGGAAAACAGTGCATTAAGTACATTAAGTTTACTTAACTAATAAGCCAGTTTTCTGAGTTTAACAGTTTCCCCTGTTCTATCATGTATTGCTTACAGGCAGCAGCTATTCAGTATTACCTTTTTAGGTATTTACTGTTGTAAAGTTATGTAGCTGTGCATCAGCGCCTACTTACATGGCAGCCTGGCTGAATGCAATGTTCAAGTAAATGTATTAATAGATTCTGCCATTCCCTGTCCATCATACTGTGGGGCCACCCTGACTCCTAATTTTAGCTGTGCTGCTGCAGGATATGTGATTATTCTGTCTTTTCTCGAGCTGATTGCTAGGAATATTTACATCTGGCTACTAAGGGTGTGTTGTTTTCTTAACAGAAAGTATTACTGTTTAATCTCCTTTCTTAAATTGTGTCTGTTCTGATATCCTCATCTACTCCCAGTTTCAGTTTGGTGACAGTTCTGCAGATCTGAACAGTAGAATGTGTGCCCAGAATTCATATTTTTTGCAATGGGTTTTCTGAAGCATCATGCGCACAATGTCACCATATTTGCCCCCAAGGCAGATACTGGTTTTGACATGGCCTTATAACTAGTCAAACATTATTTGCAGCCTGACCTTTTAATGCAAGGAATCTAAGCATGCCTGCAGTTTTAGTTTAGCCTGTGTCAAGCCCATTATATTCACACAAAGCACCCTGAAAGCTACTTTTATTGGCACCAGAGTTAAAACATCCTCTTTCAATCATTTGTAAACCCCATTCTTCTCTCTTGGTCCATCTTAAAGGAAGTTTAGAGTGGTAAATGCATTGACTTGTCTCAAAAACTAGCCCTTTCCCTTTTCCAGTGAAAATACTACAGGATACTTAGTGTTTTTATCTGAATAACCTGACAACAAAAATAGCTTGTGACTTTTTAAATAAACAAGCCTATTTTAATCCCAAGCTACGTAACAAAGCAAAGCTTTCTGCTGACTGAAAAATAAACTAAGGCTTGCTTGTGGCAGTAAGACTGTTCTCTTTGAATCTGGATGCTATTACAATAAAGTAGTTGTGTTCACAGATATAAAAGGTACTTTTGAACACCCATTGAACTTTGTCTTTGTGAATATAAAGGTATTTTGCCCTTATGCAAAATACCTATAGAACAAAACAGAATGCATTACTTTAATCTAAAATGTTGTCCTGGTTTCAGCTATAACAGTTTGGGTTTTTTTCTCCTTCCTAGTAGCTGGTGCAGTGTTGTGTTTTGGCTTTAATCTGAGAACAATGCTGATAACACACTGATGTTTTAGTTGTTGCTAAGTAGAGCTGACCTTTCAGTGTCCCACGTTCTGCCAGTGCAGAGGGACACAAGAAGCTGGGAGGGAGCAGAGACAGGACACCTGATGCAAACTAGGCAAAGGGGTATACCACAGCACGTCATGCCCAGTATATAAACTGGTGGGAGTCACTTGGAAGGGACCAGTCACTGCTCTGGGTTGGGCTGGCTATTGGTCAGTGGGTGCCAAGCAATTGTATTGTGCATCACTTGTGTTTATTGGTTTTTCCTTTTCTCTTTTTAGTTTTATATTCTCTTCCATTATTATTTCCCATATCAGTAGTAGTAGTAGCAGTAGCAGTTTCTTGTACTTATTGAACTGTTGTTATCTCAGCCTATGGGGTTTACATTCTTTCAATTCTCCTCTCTATCCCACTCGGAGTGGGAGGGTGTGGGGAAGGGAGGGATGAGCAAGCAGCTCTGTGGTGCTGAGTTACCGGGTGGGCTTAAAGCAAATATTGAAAGAATTTTTTTCTTTCTCAAAAGTGCTCATTATCTGTATGTCATAGAAGTACTGGAGATAAGGATTAATTCACGCATTGTCAGCCAAGTGAAATTCCCATTGTAGGGAGAAAAAGTTCAAAATACTATGTTAGAGTATTTATTTTAGACTACATAGATGTCAGTGACAGCTGGCATTGCAAGAAATGAAGATAATGAAGAAACTTTGCCATTTACTATATAACCTCAGTAAAATATTGTATTCTGCAATTTATTCTGCACTTTTTTTATTGGAAGACTTTGGCCATTTATAATAATGAATTATGTTCAAATAGCATTAGCCCCTTCTAACAATGCTTCCAAAATGGAACTGAATCTATATGGATGTTTAGTGACATTAATAATAATCTTGAAAAATATAAAATATAGGAAGACTATTAGACAAAGAGGTGCACATGTCAACAGTCTTGCCTGTGCCATAGAGCATGTTATTCACAAAAATGGCCTTGCTGAAAGCCAGAAACCACTCTGGCAGTAGGCAGTACTCTACAGGAATGATGATATCAAAACAGCCCCACCAAGAAAGCAAAAGTAATGAGAGAGCAGCAGCCACATCAGAAGCTGCATATTTATGGAAACTTAAAAACTCAAGTCTTATAAATGATAGCTGTCAACCTTGACTGTGTCTAAAAGGCCATGGCAAAAGAGAGGACAGAGATGGCTGCAGGTCACCAACACGCTCTTCAGGATACCAGCTGTGCTCTGTGCCACTTTCCAGCTACAACCAGCTGTCTGTGCAGGGAATACCTGCAATTTAACGTCATGCGTGTGGCACAAAATGGCTGTAGCACACCGGAAAGACTGATGCCACACTTTAATTGCAAAAATAAAAGTTACCCTAATTAAGCTTTTGGTATTTGAGTCTTTTAATAAGTATTGCCATATTTCATACTGAAATTAATGAGGATTTTATTTACCATTATGAACATTTTTGGCTGAGAATGAATTTCTGGAATGATACAGAACAGAACAAAATAAAAAAACCCAAAACAAAGCAGAACAAATTAAAAAAAAAGACAAAACCCAACCAAAAAAAAAAAAACCCCAACACAACTATGGGTTTGAGGCTGGATTGCAGCTTTAGCAATGAATTATTTGTGCATTGACTATAAAAGGAGCCTAGGAATGAGCTTAGTCATTAGGCACCTAAACTTAGTCAACAAGCAGTCACAAACATGCTCACCAATTTAAGTTAAGCCTTTACTTCAGTTCATCATCAAAATGACATTCAGAGGAAACAACAGCTGCACAAGGCACAGATACGCACTCCTGATCCAGTAGATCTTCGTCAGCCTTAAGCTGTGTTTTACGTTAATAAGTCAGAGTCTCAAATTAAACTTACCTATTCCTCTTCAGCATGCGTACATGATGTTATTCTGTCCTTGTGGGAGTCAGTGTTCCAGACAATGTACATGCATTGTAATACCTCTGAACATGTTTGTTTAAAGCCATCCACTACAGATTGTTATGCTAATAACTCAGAGAATTATGTAAATTAGGATGACTGGACTAAGTCCTCAGATCTTATTTCCAGGAGCGTTCTCTACAGAGAAGCATTGATAGAAAGTGTTATTTTATTATTACTAAGACACATCAGTCACATTCAGACCCCCACATTTAGGCACCACACTGATATGTAGTAAGAGACTTTACCTGTCAAAAAAGGCTTACAAAGCAGGATAAGAAAGACCTATCATGGCAAAAAGTGCTATTATTTTAGTTTTGTATAGCAGAAGATAAAGCATATGGGGATTAAATATATATGCCCAGCATCAGATTGAAAGACCAACAGCAAAGCCAAAATCCAAACCAAAAATCTCCTGAGTTCACATTGGTGATATAGCTCTTTCTCTTATGCCTAACTAGGTCACATTATGTCAATGACACTTCTTAAACACTGAATAGTATTTTTTAATTTGGGGAGGCAAATATCCCTGGCCTCAGCACTCTTCACTGTCATACCGTATGTTTCTATTCTTCAAATATGATTTACAGTAATTGTCAAACAAATTTCAAAAACATTTAAAGCTTTTCAGCTATAAGGTGATGAACAGCATCACTGTTATAACTTTGACATCTTTACTGTTACGAAAGACATTTTTGCTATGACTGAAAAATGTTAAATGCTGTGCTGAGAAATAAAAGTGGGGAAAAAGGGGATGTTTAAATTTATTACAAGGATGAAAATTGACTAAGTATCTGAAGCACACAAAATTTTCCTTCTATGTCCTTTGGTTTTCTGTTCCTCTGAATTCTTGAACACGGTGGTTCTTACAGTACAAGCAGAAAAATCAATGAAATATCCTTTACCATGTTATCATAATGATTTGGTGTATTTTACTCATTATAGTTACCTCTGTTGAAGTGTACGAGGGAAGGGGAGAGTGGTAGGCAGGAGGGAAGGGCAGAATGGAACAGTGTTACAGATAGATATTGCCAGTATTTTTTCAGTCAATGACATACATTAAAACTGAACTTCAGTAGATTTGCATGCATTAAAATACATTTTATCTGTGTATCATAATTACTTGCTTTCATTTCAGTTATGTTCTTCTGGTGTATTAAAATGGCAATTGTGCTCTGTGCAATATTAGGCTTGTGACTTTGAAACCCAAATGAACTTGTAATGAAACTGGTTTTGTTGACTTCTTGTAGGTCTAGATGGTGCTCCGTTATATATATCTGCTGGGACTCATGACTGTGTACCCTCTGACTCAATAATTTTAGGATGAGTGATTTAGTTGTGTTAGCTGTTTGCTGCTGCAGTCACCCTTCCAAATGAAGATATCATCAATATATAATCTTTAAATAGCTAGCTGGAAGAAATTAAAACCTTTTGTTTAATAGGTCAGTCATTCTTTGAATTATGTAGAGAAGTCTATAGTGAATTTGTGGGTGACATGGACAATGAAATTGAGTGCGCCCTCAGCAAATTTGCCGGCGACACCAAGCTGTGTGACTCGGTTGATACGCTGGAGGGAAGGGATGCCATCCAGAGGCACCTGGACACGCTTGTGAGCTGAGCTGATGCCAACCTCATGAAGTTTAACCAAGACAAGTGCAAGGTCCTACACCTGGGTCAGCACAACCCCAGGCACAGCTACAGGCTGGGCAGAGAAGAGATTCAAAGCAGCCCTGCGGAGAAGGACTTGGGGGTGGTGATTGATGAGAAACTCGACATGAGCAGGCAGTGTGCTCTTGAAGTTCAGAAAGCCAACCGTATCCTGGGCTGCATCAAAAGAAGCATGACCAGCAGGTCAAAGGAGGTGATCCTGCCCCTCTACTCTGCTCTTGTGAGACCCCACTTGGAGTATTGTGTCCAGTTCTGGTGTCCTCAACATAAAAAGGACATGGAGCTGTTGGAGCAAGTCCAGAGGAGGGCCATGAGGATGATAAGAGGGCTGGAGCACCTCCCGTATGAAGACAGGCTGAGAAAGTTGGGGCTGTTCAGCCTGGAAAAGGCTGTATGGAGACCTTATAGCAGCCCTCCCGAGCTGAAGGGGGCCTACAAGGATGCTGGGGAGGGACTCTTCATTAGGGACTCTAGTGGTAGGACAAGGGGTAATGGGTTTAAACTTAAACAGGGGAACTTTAGGTTAGCTATAAGGAAGAAGTTCTTCACAGTGAGGGTGGTGAGGCACTGGAATAGGTTGCCCAAGGAAGTTGTGAATGCTCCAACCCTGGAGGCGTTTAAGGGCAGGCTGGACAGAGCCTTGGGTGACATAGTTTAGTGTGTGGTGTCCCTGCTCATGGCAGGGGGATTGGAACTAGATGATCTTAAGGTCCTTTCCAACCCTAACTATTCTATGATTCTATGAATGAAGTCAGTTTGGTTTAATAGTTATATATATTTTTAGGGTGGGATCATAAGCAAATGATTGCAGCAGTTTAAGCATGTAAAAGAGAAATACTCCTTATCCATATGTGTGGCTCCCAGTAGACCATGGGCACTTGCAGCCTGCTGTTTCATTCGTTCATTCCAAAGCAATTTGAGAAGAGGGTATATAGGCCAAGGTAATATATTGGTAGCTGAGGCCAGGTGGTTTGGAAATGTACATTGCAAAGAGAGCAAGTTAACCATCTGACCAGCACAGTACCACTGCCATTGGAAGACAACTCCTGAAAGAGCCGGACCTGTGCCATCCAACCTTTTGTTCTGCAGCACTCCTGGATGGCAAAAATGGTGCTGTGGAGCTAAGAACAAAAGTCACAAAGGCAATGTGACAATGCTCCTCCCCATTTTTTTTTTTTTGGACATAAGGCATGTGTCAGCAGCAAGAAACGACAAGGCAGTCCTTGGGGGAGAGCTCTTTTCAAAGAACTTGGCAAGTGTTAATTTGTTAAGACACACTGCAGAGAGCATCAGTATTGCCCAAATGGTGATAATACATCTGTTTGGAACGAGATTGTAAATTATTCTATAACTGAAATAAGAACACAGTTCTGGGCTCATTCATATCTTCCTGTGAATCTTCCAGGCCCAAAAGCCTCATGCACGACTACAGTCCTGAGCTGACCAGTAAGGTACACAAGCCTAGGAATCTTACTTCTCTGTCTGTGTGTATTTAGGGAACGGATAATATTATTTGCTTTGCTTTATCTGGTTTCTTTGCCTCATATGTCAAGAGAGCATATGTGAAAGGAAGACTTAGCATGTCCCCAGTAAATAGCTTCAAAAATGGAGAATAACTGGCTGCTTGGTATGGCCTTCTCCTGGGAGACTATGTTTGTCAGAGAGCTTGATTTTTGTTCTTCAGAATTAAGTATTTCCTAGAAATTTGTTTCATAGCTTACTGGTCTAAAGGCTGCTCTCACAGAACACTTCAGAGCAGAGATAAAGTTTCTTTTATCCCCATCAAAGACTTTTTGTGCCTAAGACTGTGTATGATTATTTATCCTTGTATTCAGATATCTTGTTTCTGTAGCATCTGTTCATCACTTGGCCATGTGGAGGCAAAACTTTCTCCCTTCTGTTTAGTTTTCTCAGTTTCTTTCAGGGACCAGCAGAGGTGGAAGGAAAAGCAAAATAGGCATTTTACAGAGTATGCAGCTGCTCAGTGGCCCCTGAGGCCTAGAAAGTCACAGTAAGATTGTCAGCACCTTTGTTAGATCTGTCTCTATAAGGCAAACTTCTCTCAGTTTTGTGTAAAAACTAGAAAGGATGCCCTTCCTAAATTTCCAAGTAACAGCTTCAGTAACCTCGTACCAGTTACCTGCCCTTTCGTGAGTAGACACTGGATCATTTTCTGTCAGGAAAGTGTTCATTCTGCTCTGTTTTAGTGTATTGTTGCATTTAAGTGATTTTAGTCCTGAAAAGAAAAGGTCGTACTCCTAATGCACAGAGCTCATTCTGTGAAACTGTATTTTCGTTATTGGGCAGTGTCCTGTACACTGAAACATTGAGTTTCACCACTATTGATTTTTTAGTTTCTGCAGACCAAGCTTTTTTTATTCCATCCATCACACACCTCATCTTTTGCATAAAATATGCGTTGGCTCATGCCAATGACAGAATCAGTTAAAGGACTGTGGAGATCCTACCCATCAGCACTGCAGGAACTAGATCAGTCCAGGCATTAATCTTCACACTTTCTGACTGGAGAAGGATGCTTCCTGCTCTGAGAAATTACTCCAAGAAGAGTCTTTAATGTTTGATTTGCTTTCCTCAAGAATGAGCAAGCGCTGCCTTGGAAGAAAGGACAGGACCCATGGAGGAATCCATAGGAAAAAAATGTTACTGACAACACCTGGCTGAACTAAGCAGAGTTTTAAAGTGGCTGTGCTTTCTGATTGCACATAACCTTTTTTTCTTTCTGAACATCCACACTGTACTGTCCTGATTTTTATTCAGACAGTGCTGTGGTTCTCACAGGGGAGTGCTGAGGTGACAAAGGAAGGTAGGATGGATACTGGGTGCTCCAAATTAGAGGTGAAATATAAAGCCAAAAAGGACTTTTTTCTGTGTGCAGTTCCTATCTGATAAATAAATAAGACTCTGTAGCGAGAATTATAAATCAGTTGAGGCTCAGATTTTTTTATACTCTGAAAAGGAAGAAGACAAGCTCCGTGATCAAGGTGATGATAAAGGAACCCAGAAGGCCTGGGGAGGATGTGGCCAAGGCTGTCGCTTGAGAGTTTCTTGCTCCTGCTGGAGGAGGGCAGAGAGGCTGATCCACCACCTCTCTGTGGCATACTTGCATGCAGAGCAATCTTGTTTGACATTTCCTTTCCATTCAGGAAAGTCATTGCCACACAGTTCCTCCCAATTTGTCACCATGTTCTTAAGTAAAGTGAAGAAGAGTAGAACATATTGGGGGGAGGGGGGAGAGGAATGATTTTCAGTTTTAAAAAAAGGCTTTTGAATTTTCAGCTTACCCTTAAATGAGCTAAATACCAATAAAGGGTTAAAAAATCAGCTTTGTACTTGAAAATCCTCTCCCCTTTTTCACTAGGGTAACTAGTTTTCATCTCTTTTGCCTGGATTGCAGTCAGTGCAGAAGCTATTAGAGTTTAGTTAATGCCTATATTTAGTTTCTGGCCTATATCTACTTATTTTAAATCATGACTATCATTCTGCTTTCTGCAGCCTTATAGGTAGGCATGGCCCTTTGTAGGCAAATAAAAAGACCATCTTCTTCTCTGCAGAGCTTACCATTTAAGTTTAAAGCCCCAATTCTGTATTTTCAGACCAGTATTATACAATGCAGAGCAAAGATGCACGGTACACATACATCTTTCCTGCAAAGATGTATGTTTCAGTGTCGTCTCTGTAGTTCCCTGAGGAGCTTGAGAAAAAAAGTGACCTGTTCAAACTGTACTTGCAAATATCTCACAATTTAAAGTACATCCTAAGCATTCATGAGGAATAGTGGTTACTTCATTCATCTGGCCTACAAGATTAGCTAAGTCTTGAGAGGTTATTTTTAAGGTGTCATGGAGGAAGGTTTGAGAGATGCAAAAGAATGAATGGAAATGGGTGCTCTGAATAGTGGAACAGAGGAAAACTGAAGCATACATCCATAATTAGTAGGATTACACTAAGGATGAATATCACTTTGCTTTTCTACACTCATGTAAATTCATTATATGCTATATGCATATAAAGCTAGCAATTAATTGGATACTCAAGTATCAAGCATTGTTTATAGTAGTATTCTAAGGTTGTATTCTAAAAAAAAAGTCTAAATTTCTTATTAGATGTTACAAAAATACTCTTACATAATGCGGTCTCATTTTAAAAACAGAAAGAAGAAAGTACAGCACTCCTCTTCTTAGGAAGATGTTAATGTAGGCAACCTGTATGTAATTTTCAAGAGCCTCCAGAACATCCTGTGCAGAAACTGTACCTCTGCCATTGCATTTCCATCAGGGAGTACGATTTGGATTGCTTATTCCTGGTGCCTAACACTACTCTTTGCTAAATAATATCATTAACCATGAATCTCAGACTTTTTAATGGGCTCTAATGATCCTTATGGGGAAATTCCCGTTTTGATCTCTTTAGTAACTACCAATGCAAATGTAAATCCCTCTCAGTTATCAGCTTGTTATACTTAAGAAGAGCACCGGAAATTATTATAGCCCATATGTTACTAAAAGGGTTTCAATGTGGATTAGTGGCTTATGTAATGGGTGGGCCTAACCCACATTGGGCTTAATTTATGGGACTTTCTCCTGTTTTTTCAAAAAGGCTTGTTTCCTAATGATAAGCTTGAGTACTAATTTAATTTCCATTTTGCTGCTCTCAGGCACAGTCAGCATACATTGGAATAAACATTTAAAGCCCCTTATGAAACAGTTTGATGGTCTTGCCATTATTCTTTTTACTTTTTGAGTAATATTCGTGTTTTTCCTTGATGAAATAGTCTAGTTAGGTTTGATTTGAAATTGCAGGAACTGCAAATTAAAACAATGAGTAACAGTTTGCAGTCTTCTTGGGAAATAAAAAAAACTTCAGGAAAGTTCAAAGATAGGAATTTTTCCAAGTCTTGGTCTAAACAAAGGCCAGAAAATAGCTTCAGGCATAAAAAGAAAATAAAATCAAAGTCTACTATGGAAAAAAAGCACAAGTGAGCAATTAGCTAGTGTAATTGGTGAAAAAAAACCAAAAAACCAAGATGTTAAAATTGGTAATGAATTCTAAGTTTATTACTAAAATATCTTAAAAAATTGAAAGTATCGAATTGTATTTTTTGTTCTTTGTGTTTCCCAATAGACATTAACATCACTTCAGTGCTGCATTTTAGAAGATGTAGGCTGTATATAGACATTCAGATGCAGTTTTTCAGAGAAGACATATGTTCACTTGTGATGTGTCAGGTTTTTGTTGCCAACTTGATGTACTCTGGGGCAGTTCTAAAATGCTGAGCTGTTTTAGAGAGTGTTCCAAATTAAATCAGAGATAGACATATATTCAGCTTCTCTGAAAGCCAATTTAAAAATAAAAGACAAAAAACCCCATATTTTATCATCGGATGTTAGTGTAATTTCTAATTTGAAAAGAATCTAACAGATTCACAAATCATTTCTTCCCTCAGCAGAAGTCATGGGGATACATGCCCATTATCTAGTTATGCATGTGGTAACTTGGATTTTATGGTTGTTCTGACTAATTTACCCATGCAGAAATTGGAGTTACCGTTTTGTAATTGCTGAATTTCTCCTGTCAATGATTTTTTTTTCAAACAATTTTCTTTTCATGTATCACTGCCTCTTCCACTACCCTCAATGTTACTTTAGGGAACAGGTTACCAGTACGGCTAGCAGGTTAGCAGCTGCATATGTGAATCTCTTTAGCATCTTTTTCTCACATCTGAAACCCTTTAGTGTCTCAGAATGCTCACTCAGTGGCCTTCATGGGAAGGTTACAAAAACCTAAAAGCTTCTTTAGAGCATGTAATGCTGGATGAATGAATTGGTCTAATACTGATACAAAACAATTTTTTTAGTCTTTGACTAAACTGTTAGTCATGCTTCCTTGGGATATTTTGTTTGTCTGTTGGGTCAGCTTTTTTTTCCTTCTCTCTGAAAACCATTTTAAAATTTTATTCTCAGCCTGGAATACAGTAATATCCTGAAGTGGTCTTCTGGTTACCTGCAAATATTTCACCTTCGTAGTGGTTCCTATTAATGTCCTCTCAATAAAATTCATGACTTTATTATAGTTCTAGTTCTTAAATTTGATGTTCTTATTGTGGATTTCTGTTTTGGCTTTTCATCCTACAAGAGGGTCAAATTTGAATACTTTATGGCCTCTTTTACCAGAACTTCAGTGGCTGCATTTTGAAACAGATCACATGCTCTGCTTGACACTAAATCAAGAATGGCTTTTACTTTGTGGATTTTCTGACCAACTAATTGAAAAAGCAATCCTTTACAATGTTTAAAATAATACTGTCTGCAACATACCTAGTCATGGCAGGTATTGAGTCTATCTGGAACACATGAAGCCTCCTATTACTATTGTGATAAACTTTTTTGCCTGTGGCAAGCAGGTGCTCAGTCATCTCCAGAAAAGCAGGGCTCCACCACATGTAACGATTACTTGGTAAGACAAACACCGACACTCTGAACGTGTCTCCCCCTTTCCTTCTTCTTCCCCAGCTTTATATGTTGAGCTTGGCACCATATGGTATGGAATATCCCTTGGGTCAGTTGAGGTCACTGTCCCAGCTGTGTCCCCTCCCAACCACTTGTGCACCCCCAGCCTACTCACTGGTGGGATGCTGTAAGAGGCAGAAAAGGCCTTGGCTCTGTGTAAGCACTGCTCAACAGTAACTAAAGCATCCCTGTGTTACAAACACTGTTTCCAGCACAAATCCAAAGCATGGCCCTATACCAGATACTATGATGAAAATTAACTGTATCCCAAACAAAACCAATACACACAGAATATTTACTCGATTTTTGCCCTGGGTTCAGCTACAGCAGTCATTTTTTTCTCCTTCTTAATAGCTGGTGCAGTGCTGTGTTTTTGACTTTCAGCCTGGGAACAACGCTGATAACACCGATGTTTTTAGTTGTTGCTAAGTAGTGTTTACTACGAGCAAGGACTTTCTCAGTCTCATGCTCTGCCAGGGAGGAGGGGAAGCCGGGAGGAAGCAGAGGCAGGACACCTGAACCAAACTGGCCAAAGGGATATTCCATACCACAGCACGTCATGACCAGTATAGAAACTGGGGGGAATCACCCGGAAGGCCCAGATCACTGCTGTGGTTGAGTGGTGAACAATTGTATCCTCTCCCCTTGTTATTTCCGTTATAATTATTATTATTATTGGTGGTAGCAGTAGTGGTTTGTATTATACCTTAGTTACTGGACTGCTCTTATCTCAGCCCGTGGGAGTTACATTCTTCCTATTCTCCTCCCCATCCCTCTGGGAGCGGTGAGAAGAAGAAGGGAGGGGGAGTGAGCGAGTGGTTGCTGCGTGGTTCTGAGTTACCGTCTGGGCTTGAACCATGATAATTTGATTCCAGCTTCTTCTTAAATTATTATTTTACTTCCTGAAACTATAACTGGTCTATTATGTTCCTTCTACCACATTTCTGATATACTAACTTATTCATCATGTCAATTTTAAACCAGACAGTCTATTTTCTCTGTCCTTAGCATGGTTCAGGTTTCTAGCACTAGTACAAACAGGTCTTAGTATGCCTGCCAATTTCTATGTCTGTGCTGAGATAGGGATTTACTTGGTAAGCTGTGCTTTGCTGTTACTTTGCTACATTTTATGTTTCTACCCTGTTCTTTGTTGGAGGATATAGTGGGTTTGTACTTTATCCCTGTGAAATGCACCATCCTGTAATTTGTGCTCTTTCGCGTCTTGACTTTTTCCCAGTCTTAACTTGAAAAGTCTTCAATAACTTTTTAATTTTATTTCTCAGTTGCCAGGTTCCATTTTGGATAATATGGACTCTGTCTTCCTCAGATAGTAATAAATCTCAACTGCCCTTCCCTGCACTGTGTTTTCAGTGAAACACTGAGTCTCTGCCTCTCCATCTGCTGCCATGTGTAGGTCTGGTAAGCCTGAGCCTCTCTTCCTGCCTACACACAGAATTCATCTCCACAACATACATCACAATGTTGTTGACATTCATCCTTCCTGTTTTTGTAGAGATCATTTATGTGCTTCATGAGGTCTGCCACCTTTACACTTGACACGCCAGAGCAAGTCTTTTCATCTAAGTGCCATTATGGCGATCACAAGACTATATGTCAGATAGTTGCAACCCTTCATGTTACTGAACAAATACAGAAAAGGTATATAACAGTAACAACAAGGAAAATGCAAAGTAAAAGCAGCTTTAACAGATGTCTTCACATCTGTTTTCCTATGCCTATGTGGCTGTGCACAAAAGTACACAGAGTTATCACTTCTGAAGGCACTAGGAAATCATCTTGGAATCATTGCATTAAATGTACTGAAAAACTCAATATAGTGCTCAGGTTCTTTAGGAACTATTGTGAAAACTGAGAGAAGTGAGGGAAGAAAATAGACGACATCATTGTGTCACTGCAAAAACAAGCAGCTCACCTGATGCCTCCAATATAGTATGCTGGTCCTGTCAACCCCGTCTCCTCAGGAGTATGTAACAGGACTAGACAAGTTCAGATGAAGAGAAATGAGGTGGAGCTGGGAAGGACTTCTGAGGAAGGAGAGACTGAATGGAAGGAGACATTTTAGTTTGGAAAAGAGGCAGTAGCAAAGGGAGAAATCATGAACAGCAGGGAGAAGGTAAATAAGGGATAATCATTCCTTACTTCTGTAAATACAAAAACTAGCACTTGGAAAGGAAATCATCAGGTGGCATGTTCAGACAAGAAAAAAGAAGCACTTTTTCACAAAACACTGAACTGTGGAGCTCATTCACAGGTTGTGACTAAGCAAATGCACAGAGGAGGCAGCACATCCTCTTTGAGGAGTAAACATGAGGCTCCAATTGCAACCTCTGGCTAAAGAAATCCCTGAAATGAAGATTATGGAAAACTGGGAGGTCAAACTGCAGGATATATTACTCTACAGTTGCTATGATAGTCTTTTCTTGAGGGTGTACTTCTGGTCACATCAGAAGAGGAGCAAGGAGATTCTTGATCTGATGCAAAACAGTTCTATAAGGTCCCACAGTAAGTGTTCTATTCAGAAATATTTTAAAGAAAAGTCTTACAGTAGGATTTCTATTCAGAAATATTGTAAAGCTATTTAGAATAATGGTTGTTGAAAATGAGGATTCAGCTCTTGGCATTTCTCTATTACGCTGCTGTCCAAATGCACCCACTTGGATTTTATTGTTTTCCTTTTACTGCTTTCTATACACTACAGTATTATTCTATGAAAACGCAAGTAGTAAACAAGCTTCTAACTGTTTGTATGGATTATAGCTTTTATGAAAAAAAAAGTATTTTCCATCTCAGAATGACTTAATACTCTAGGTAGAAGAAATAGCCTGTGTAAATATTTTCCTTGTCGATGCCACTGCTACAGACATAATTTTACATGATTGAACCAAGTGATTTAAGACTATACCATACCTGCAATCAACTACTAACTGTATTTATCAGACATGCAATTGAGACAAAGAGGGACATGATGTGTTCTACCCACTTCTAACCATAAATACCAAAAAAGGCATAATAAGAGACATGAAGGACTGTACAGTACTTTGTGGACTTGTTTGCAGTAATAAAGCAAAAGTGTGTTCCTGGAGTGGTTCAGCATTGACCTGAAATTGAGTTTATATATTCATGATTAATTTCTTCTTGCAGTCACACAAATAGCATACATTTCTATCACACATGTGAATGTGGAGAGAATTCTGAGAAGCCACAAGCTAAGGACCAGTTATCCTGCACACTGAAATATTACAGAATACTATATATTTCGAGAGTAGAGCAAAAAGGGATTCCTAGGTTTAACAGGGAAGAATTACAATGCATTGTAGTTTGACAATACAGAAAGGGGATCCTGAAGTTCAACAGCTCAGAAGCATTTCAGCCTTTCAGAAAAGGACCTAGGGGGTCCTGATGGCCACAAAATCAAACATGAGTCAGCTATATGCCTTTGTGACAAGGGCGGCTACCAGTATCCTGGGGTGCATTAGACAACACATCGGCAGCAGGTGGAGTGAGGTGATCCTTCCCCTCTGCTCAGTGCTGGTGAGGCCACACCTGAAGTGTTGTGTCCAGTTCTGCACTCTCCAGTACAAGAGAGACTTGGACATGCTGGAGAAAGTCCAGTGAAAGGCCACAAAGATGATGAAGGGACTGGAGCACCTCTTCTGTGAGGAAGGGCTGGGAGAACTGGGACTATTCTGCCTGGAGAAGGCTCAGGAGGATCTTGTCAGTGTACATAAATACCTGAAGGGAGGGTGCAAAGAGGATGGCCCTTTTCACTCGTGCCCAGGACCAGAGGTAATGGACATAAATTGCAACACAAGAGGCTTTATCCAAACACCAGGAAGCACTTTTTTAATGTGAGGGTGACTGAGCACTGGCACAGGTTGTGCAGAGAGGCTGTGAAGTTTTCATCCCTGGAGATATTCAACAGCTGTCTGGACATGGTCTGGGAAACTAGCTTTAGGTGGCCCTGCTTGACCAGAGTGTTTGGACAAGATGACCTCCAGAGTCCCCTTCCAACCTCAAACAGTCTGTGATCCATGACATCGACAAAGCTGAAGTCGAATAAGGTTTAAATGCACTAGAGTGATTTGTGTTCATAGAATGAGGGTCAGCATGGAAACATCATGTGGCTTCATGAAGTACGGAATTAAAACCAAAACTATGGTCTGTGAACAGAAAGGCAGAGGCTTTCAGATGTTTAAGGTCCCTTCCAACCCTAACCATTCTATGATACTATGATTACAAAATTAAGTTGCTATTAGTGAAGAAATGAAAGCAAAACTATAAACAGTTAAAATACAGTTGGGAATAGGCATAAAGCAGGAAGTGGTGGGCATATGAAAGACTCTTTAGGTATGCCACTACATCTCCTTATAAAGAATGTCTTCATAATTACACCTGGGAGTAAAAGAATGTTTCGGTCTCTGTGCCCATTCACTTATGGGCATCATTTCACTTTCAATCTCCCTTTCTGCTCTGCCTAGGGAGTCGACAAAATCACAATGGCAGCAACTCTCCTCATTTTGGAGGCTTTGACCATAGGCTGTTCCTGTTAACAGTTGCTCATATCAGCTGTGGCTGCTAGGTTTTCAGTTTGTGTGATCATATTTGATGGCAAAGTCTTTGGACATTTGTTGAAAGAATGAATGCTTCTATCAGAAAAAGTATCTATAGTTTGCTGGTAAATCAGCTCAACCCCATCACCCTCAAAGAAGTACACTAGTTTTCCCCAGCTGTAGGTCTCTCACTGCTTATCTTTGCTTTAGGCACAATGTGAGAGTGACGACTTCCAGTCATTACCCGTGCAGAGGAGCTGTTTGAAGCTGGAACAGGCTACTAGGTCTCCCCAGCAGTGCAAATGTCATCAGCTAACATTAGATGCTACTTACTTCTCTGTGTGAACAGCACACCTTAGCATGTTGTGCATGCCTCAGAGCACATTGGGAATTCTGGAATTCTGTCATTCATGAGCATTTAGAAAACAAGCACACCTGAGTATTTCAAGGATGAAGACCTATCTTGCCATCTATTCAAAACATATTTTTCTAGGGGGAAATTTTATTTTTTTTTATTTTGCTTTTTTCTGAAATCGAATTCTTTGAGAAATCATAGCTGTAATCAAGCTAGCAAGAACACACTGAGCAGCACCTTCCCCTGTTAGGAGTCAATATTCCCTTTGAATTCAACACAACCGGGACTTAAGCCATGATGCTGATATCAATTTTCTATGCATACTCAAAAATGCCTCACTAACTCACATATGTGAGTTTATCCAGACACACAAACACTTCCCTAATGCAAGACCCTGAGGTGCTGAACAAGGTTGTAGTCTCCTTAGTTCTTCCAGTAAATCTGGTTAGTAAAACATTCTTAGCCACCTGCGAGCTGAGAAGGGCTTGCAACTTGGTTAGATTCACAGCTGCAGTAAGCTTACTGGCACTAATGCTGTTTTTCTGGCCGTCATTCACCAACTCTGCTAGGTCCTTTGTAGTTTATAAAATATTCCATGTAAACATTCTGTAGATGGAAAAGGAAAGAAAAGGAGCTTTAATCTTACACTCTGTTTAAAAAAATATATACAGCTTAGTTTTTTCAGCTGTTACCAGTATCACAGTATGGAAATGAGAAAATTGGGCTGTAAGAGATTCATTGAGGAACTTTTCCATTACACTAGTTGCCAACTGAGGTGTTATTTTGCCTGGGAAGGTACTACTGAAGTCAAACTGGGAAACAAAACAAGCAACAGTTGAAAATAAAGCAGCTACACAAGCAGAAGAGACAATGCCTCTGCACAGCTGGAGGAACAGAAACTTCACCTGGGATAATGGGAACCAACAGGATAAGACTAGGAGAACATATTAAATTAGTCATAGAATGCTAGATGATGCTTATTGGGATCTACTTACTATTAGACAGGCCTAGTCATAAACAAATTTGTATTGGGTGTGTGTGGCAATGTTTTGGTAGCAGGGGAGCTAGAGGAGTGGCTTTTCTGAGAAGCTACCACAATCTTCCCCTGTGTCAAATGGAGCCAGTGCCAGCCAGCTCCAATACGGACCCACTGCTGGCCAAGGCCAAGCCTGTCAATGATGGTGTAGTGTCTCTGGGATAACATAGTTAAGAAGAGAAAAAGTTACTGACGGGAGCAATTGCAGACAGAGAGAGGAGTGAGAATATGTGAGAGAAACAGCTCTGCAGATAGCCAGGCCAGCGCAGTAGGAGGGAAGGAGGTGATCCAGGCACTGGAGCAGAGATTCCATTGCAGCCTGTGGTGCAGACCATGGAGACAGGTTGTGCCCCTGCAGCCCATGGAGGTCCATGGTGGAAAAGATATCTGCCTGCAGCCCATGGAGGAACCTGTGCTGGAGCAGGGGTATGCCTGAAGGAAGCTGTGACCCCATGGGAAGCCCACACTGGAGCAGGTTTGCTGGCAGGACTGATGACCCCACAGGGGACCCACACTGGAGCAGTCTGTTCCTGAAGGGCTGAACCCTTCAGGAACCCACACTGGAGCAGGGGAAGAGTGTGAGGAGCCCTCAAGCTGAGAAGGAAGCAGCAGCAGATACAATGTGCGATGAGCTGACTGAAGCCTTCATTCCCTGTCTCCTGCGCCACTGGAGAGGAGGAAGTAGAGAAATTGGGAGTGAAGCAAAGCCTAGGAAGAAGAGAGGGGTGGGGAAACATCTTATGGTTTGAATTTATTTCTCATTATCCTATTCTGATTTGACTGGTAATAAATTAAACTGATTTCCCCATGTCGAGTATGTTTTGCCCATCATGGTAACTGATGAGTGATCTCTCCCTGTCCTTATCTTGACCTATGAGACTTCTGTTGTATTTTCTAGTAATTTCAACTGTCCTGTTGATGAGGGGCAGTGACAGAGTGGCTTTGGTGGGCTCCTGGCATCCAGCCAGGGTCAACACACCACAATGCTTTGGAGAACCCTCAGAAGTTTCTCTACTGCTACACCTGTGCCACATCTTCAGTGAGCAGCTGCATCTCCAAGCACATCCTTAGGGCTTGTTTTGCCTAAGGGAAAGCCATAGACTTAAATCAGTTGTTGCTGAAAAGCATGTTAGTTAATAAATCCACCATAGTATGAGCAGTGAAGGACTGCAAATACAACAACGTCTTGTTTGGGAGAGGCATTGTGGAGAGATCACATGTGCTAATTCCCCCCACCCTGCCCAGATGGTGGTCTCTGATAGACAGAGTGTCCATTTGCAAACCAAAGTCTGCACTGCAGCTGCCAGTACAATTTATTTCTTGTCAATAAAGCAGCAGAGCCACTAGGGCTCTGCATCGCTCACTAGTAATGAAGCTCAAATTAACTCTAATATTAGTTCTTAGTTTAACAGACGAAAAAAGGCAACCTGAAAACAATAACCCTGGGAAGAAAAAACAAACCACTTGTGAGATCACAGATGGCAACAGACAGGCTGCAACAGAGCCT
>NW_009927741.1:0-35933 GCF_000696875.1 Nestor notabilis | reverse complement strand
TACCTTCTATTTAGAGTTTCATTAAATATGAGCCCCTAAAGCTTGTTTCTTCACAGTCTGGAGTTTCAAATCAAGATTTGAAATTCCCAGTTGATGAAGTAAACGACAAATTTCTCGGCAGCCTTGTGTGAGCACGTATTTTTTGGTTTGTTTTTTTCCATTCAGATGTCATTTGGTATCTTCCTTGACTTCGTTGAATGCCTCATGACAAATGTAATTATTCTTTCACATGTGTGCAGCTAGGTCTGGGTCTCGTGTATAGTTTAATGATACATTCATTAGCATGAAAACCTCACTACCATGAGTCTTGATTGAGACAAAACTATTCATTGTTTTGAGTAAGAGGTCTCCCTGAGACTAAAAGATTCTACTTTCAAGACTTAGACCCATCAGACAACACTCTTGCCCTACTGAAGTTGATGAGAATAATATTATTAAATGGCTACAGGCAGAGTTTTACTGGTGGAGTTTTGCACTGTCAACTACCTTGCGGTGGGCCCTCAGCTTGACTGCAGACAGTAGCGATGCACTGATTTGCACCGCCTGAGAGCCCAACTGCTCATTTCACACTCAAAAAGCAATCTGTGCCTGCTCAGTAATGCATACAAACATGTACTTAAAGTTAAGCATGTGGTTAAATGTTTGCTGAAGTGGGCCTCAAAGCACAAAAGATGGGCAGAGTTTCCTCCTCTAACTACCCTTTTTAAAATAATTTCATCCACTATTTTGCAAGCTTTAAGGGAAATGATGCTATGAAGAGCTCTGATTACCTGCTGTCAGTGAGCTGCATGACTTCTAGCACAAAAATAAAAGTGAGAAGTATGTTAAATGCTGCTTCGCTGAAAGTAATTATTTTAATGCATTCTCTAAGTGCTCATATAAAAGCTGCAATTAATGAAAATGCATTGACTCAAGTATTCTCGTGCATGATGTCCAAATTCCTTAAGGCTATCAGGTAGCAAAGCCTGTGTTCTGAAACAGATTTCAACTTTCTTAGTAATAACCTGACTGTTTCTACCAGGTACAGCCCTTTGTTTGCAATTAGTGCTACTAACAATACTATTATTTCTGTCACAGAGTGCTGAACAACGTTTTTCCCAGAATGCCATCCTCTAACTTCTGTCAAGCACAAGTATGTGCTTTTTTAGTCTCAAACTAAACAACCTAATGGTGGCTTTTAGTCATTTTTTATAGTGTAAGTTGAGGGCAAATGTAAAAATAGAGCATTCAACACTTTGAATTAACTTGGACTATTGGTGAATGACTGTTATTTATTAACATGCCTGAAAGAAGTCTTCTGGTTTTGCCATGTCTTGTTTCACTCATAGATAGTTCTAAACTGACTGGCTGATTTTATTTCTTTCAGCCTCCTGAAAGCCACAGACTAACTCTTCCAATGTGCTTTTTCAGAGATTCTGTATTTGGACATCTGGAGATTTGAATTTGGGATTTTTGAGGGATGTTTGGTTTTTTGTTTCAGAAGGAGACACTCAAACATACAAGATGCTGAAAATAGCCCAAAAGAATTACAGTCAAGAAAATCTCAAGGGATGCAGGTGATTTTATAAGCCCTTCAAATCTCTAGTTGACCATTCACCCACAGTTTACACAATCTCCACTTAATTAAGGCAGCATTCCTACTGTCATCTTTCTTCTACTGCTTCAAATGTTATAGCATGTCTTCAAAATTAAAATATCTATATCCCTCTTCAAAGTTCCTGCATTAAATTGGAATTTAAACATGAAACATATTATGTTGTCACTATTAAGCAAACTAATGAACTTTGGACCCAGTATTCTCTCTCTTCTATTTCCCATTTATTTAGGGAGTACAACAATACATGCTATAATTTATAAAAAGAGAGCTCTTCTGTGCTAGTTGCCAAATATCCATGTGCAGGCAAGACAGGCCTTATGTCAGAGATGAAATCATTGTAATCATTCTCAGTTCTTACTTCCACTACCAACCTGTGGTATATCTACACCTCTCAGTGCCATCACCACCTGTGCAAAAGGATCTTCGAATACATTTAAAGCAGGAAATAGGCATCTCTCCGTCTTTCCTATTTTGACTACTAAGCCTAAAATGAGACAAAGCACTGATGCTTGTTAGAGGAATCTTCCCCCTTTGAGGAAGAAAAATCCCTCCATAAGCAAAACAGTAAGAAGAAAATGTGCTTTGACATTGAAGAAATAGACTGGCTTTGCAACCATTCAATTTCTCAGCAAGCACATTAAGCAGTTAAAAGTTACTCTTCCATCCATGATTGCTGTTGAATGCTATATGCCTCCTTAGCAAACAGAAGAAGAAAAAAAGATCAGTCATCAGAAACGAGTGCTGTGTAAGAAGAAAGAAACATCACAACCTGGAACAGAAGTAGTATTTGGATCACATTTTTAGTTTGTGTTTAAGGGATATTTACCTGTGTAGTACATTAGAAGAAAAGCAGTACTAAGTGCCTTTCTGTCTAGAGGACTGTCTGCTTGTTTTAGGGCTATGATGGATAAAGCTGTGAAATACACAGTCTATACCTGTAAGCAGACTGACATGTACACGCAGGTAACATTATTTCAGAATTCAGACTCAAACTTTTAAGGAATAGCCTCAGGCCCTGCTGTAGGAATTCCTCCAGACCAGCTTTGATATGACAGATGTAGTCATACATGTACCAACACAGAAAAATAAAAGTAATAGGGAGAAGAGTAAAAAACGATAACCCTAATCAGTATTCAGAATGATGGAATGGTTTAAAATGAGACATCAGCCCAAATTCCTTGTGGCAAGAGTTATGCAGGTGCAGAGATTATGCAGTGCGAAACAGGGTTGTCCCTCCACACATGTGTGAGCAGCTTGCCAAATCGCTCATGTTCACAAGGTAAAGTATGCTTACGGTTCCTGTGGGATGCCAACTCTTTCATCAGGTAGGTCTGTTAAGATGATCCACCAAAAAAGAAAAAGTGGCTTCCTTCAACAGAAGCTCCGAAAGTAAGTTCGTGATGACAATATCTTTGACCATGGCATAAATGCGGTCTCTCCTGAACAGATATTTGCTTGTCTCAGGTCTGAGGAGCCTAAGCAGTAGTTGTCTGCAATGTATTTGCCTTTATCTATTGTATCCTGAATTTATGAGTGCATAAGGAATTTGCATGACTTGTTACCACAATAAATACAAAAGGTGTCAAAAAAATGTATTTCATTTGTAAAAGTTTAAAATGAGAGAAGTTTGAATTACAGGCAGAGAATGTTCTGGTCCCTTTCTAATACTTTTACATATAAATATAAAGGTCAACAAATGGAGCTTGTTTTTCCATGGAGACTACAACAATTTTTGATTTAGTAAACCACAAAATTCAATATATTTAAGCAAACAATTTCTTAATTCATTGAGCATTTTAATGACTCAGTGTTTACTTTGATTTAAACATTCATTTCAAACTATCTCAATCCCTTTTTACTCAAGTATTATAGAAAACCCTCCATGGCAAGAAGCATGCAGTGCTAAATAGATCTAAAAAGATTGTATTACCTAAAAAAAAACCAAAATAACCCAAAAAAACCCAAAAGGCGCTCCAGAGGATTCATTTCACTGGTTTGTACTCAGTAATAAGATTTGAGGGTGTCATGTAAGCTATCAATGTGTCAAGGGCAAGAGCAGCCTGGTCCTGTAGTCCTGAGCGTTCTCAGAGGGAGCCATTGCTGTTTACCATATATATGTTTATACCCAGGACATGTCTGGTACACACAGAGGCTCTGACCAAATGCCAAGGTTAGCAAGGAATGACATAGCTCAGATTGGTAATTTTGGTACTATTCCCTCTACATGAGCATGTCCCATGGGAAAAGCTTGCTGCAGGAGGCAACCTTGCATGTTCCTGAGCAGTCTAAGGCAAAACTACAGAGGAATCAATTTACTTGTTCAAAGTGGTAATACAATTGATTCCTTTTTGATGGATCTGAATGTCGTTTAGGCAGCTCAGATTTCTTTTTCAAGCATTGCTTACCCTGACTATAGCCAATCTCCTCTAATTTTTCCATAATTTTTATATAGGTAAAATGAAAAAAAAAACCCTGCCTTTCTGGTTGCTTTTAGAGCCTTTATTTCAGCTGTTATCAGAAAAAATAACAGAGTTCTGGGGCTCTGTTTTGCATGATGCATGTATTTTTTTCCCCTGATGCTATCTGCCATACCAGTGTTATATAACAGATATTATTAAGTACATAAAAAAAAATGTGGAAATTCATGAAGGAAGGGAGAACTGGACACCCATATCTTGTCGAATCTGGTCAGCTAGAAGTTCCTGAAGGCAGAAGTCTTCCATTAATTCATAAAAGAAATGCAACAGGGAAGGTACAGTAATCAAAATATGTTGCATCTTGGGACCCATATCATCAAACATGGCCTCTAAACAAGGTACTTTAAGTTTGAATTCCAAGTCTCTTGACAGGAGATGACTTTCAGAGATTAAAAAATCCAAAGAATTAACCACAGCTTTGGGAGCTCCGTGCCCCAGAATATCTGGCTTTCCATATCTGAAAAGATACAGAAAAGAGGGAAATGCAAAATTTCTGTGTTTGTCGCACTAGGTGCACTGCGACTGCCAGTGATGGGACCAGCTATACTTTTTGCTTTCAAGTTATGATGTATAAATGAAGTAATCTCCGTTACGGTGAAAAGGGATGCTTGCTCAGTCATAATCATATGACTGCTTTTCTGAAATAACAGATAAGCACTGATTTGTCAGGCATTATATTTGCAACTGCGTCTCAGATTTTTAGACAGAAAATGACAGCTGCAGTCTGGCTTGGATAGTAAAATTACCAGCGTGCAATTCTGAGAGAGATCTAAGTCCACTGTAGTTATTCTATTGGTGGATATTAAATAATATCCTAGATCACGTCTCACCAGAATCCCCAAAACGTATGCACTACCTTGTTGCTTGAAACTCTACGGTTGCCTTAACATGTTATCAATATGCATCAAAATCAAAGACTCAGACATTTCAGCTCTCAGCAGCCCTCAATATGTCTAGTATAAATCTATTTAAAATAAATCAATAAATCAGTAAATCAGGTTAAATGCTGAAAAGTTGATTCCCGAAATCAGCCCAAGATAAACCATCTGAATGTCTCCAACTTCTTCAGGATGTGAATGGATTTTTTCCAACTTGTATCTCCATTTTATTGAGTCTACTTTAAACTGCATCCTTTTTCTTGGGTCAAAGTTTTGTCCTAGCACATGACATTGTAGTTACCCAACTAGCAACTGGAAAAATTGAGTTAATCTGTCTTAATAGCTGAGAAGGATCTCCAGTCTGTTGTCAGATCTTTTTGCTGTCCTAATTCTTTTGCAAATGTGACATACTAATAAAAAAAAAAGAAAATGCTTTTTTTTCCCCCCAAAACTCTGAATTAAACTATTATTCTTTTTTTTTTTTTTGACCTGCTACATCTGTGCTGCAAACTTTCTAAAATCACCTCATTATCATTTTCCTCTTCTATATCTGCACAGCATTCCTTAGCCAAGCAAGGGGAGAAATTGATTGCATAAAAAAGAAGCAAAAAGCCGGGCAGTGCCCCACTCCATTTAAAATAAGTTCAGGCTTTTATATGCTATGCTGAGAGGTGAAAAACATGATAGGATGTTACTTTTTCTCAAAGCTAATTTATGTTGATCACTTTTTAGTCAGCTTACTTTGGTCTTTAAAATTTTCTGTTGTTTAGATTCCTACAGGTGGCACTTAAAGCAAATATCTTCATGAAACAATCTGCATGTCTGTCAAAATATTCACAAATGTATCCCTTCTGCAAGTCTTGCATCCTCGAGCCTCTGTTTCAGATCCCTCACCCAAGAGACCTGGGCCATGCTGATAGAAACTGGTTATCATGCTCCTGCATGGCTGCAAACTCAGTTGACTTCTGGGCAGAATCACTGGAAATGTGGAAAGGAGGATGTCTTCTTGGTTTCAGTCCTTAGTGGTAAAAGTCCTCTGTTTAAACAGACTGAAGTTTCTAATGTCTTAACTATAGACCCTTGGGAAATTATAGACTCAGCTACAAGTCTGGCCTATTCAAATAGCAGCCAGAACAGAAAAGGCACCCCACAGTAATCCATACAGAAAAAAGTCACTCCTGCTTATGTTTGCTGGCCGTGTGGTGTTTAGTAATTTTGGAGCTGCAGATCACTGTCCCTATGGGAAGCAGCAACAGTTGGGGTTGTTAGGACCAGCCATCGGATGTCAGTGTTGAGCTGCACTAACCCAGTGAAATGGTGAGCTCACCAGCAGGCAGTAAAACGCTTGGGTCTTACAGGTCTTTCTGTTCATTAGTTTCAGGTAGTTTGTCACTAAGCTCGGTCTGGAAAGCAAAGCAATTTGCCAGCGTGTGCGTGTGTATTTGTTTCGACTTGAATGACAGGGAATGCCAACACCACGGGCTCATCACACATCATATCTTTGGATCAAGACAGCACCCAGTTCTTCATGGTGATATTCATGGTTTCTTTCTAACAAGCAGGACTAGTTTGGCATTGGTAATCCTAGAGATACCAAGAGTTTTCAGTCTAAAATTAGCAAGATTTTTCCATTAATAAACATGCATCTACTTTTTCACATAAACAAGATTACAGAACTGTAGCACATCTATGCATATGCAACAAGAAAGTAGAATTCATCAAGCAACAAAACCATCTTTATTTCCTGCATTGTGCTTTTTTTTTACTTGTGCCTAATAGTTGCTTTCAAGGACACATGTAACACAAAAAATGTAAATAGATAACAAGAAAGTGGGAAAAATTGCAAAATTGTTAGATGTCACGTAAAATAAGTGGGCAGCAAGGTCAGGAAATCCAGAAGTTAACATGGGCCAGAATTGCTGCATAATTTGCATATGAATTTATATTGGTCTTTCTTTAAGTAATGCCTTGTCGCTGAGAGGAAATGTGATTTTTCCTAATGGCTAACCACTTCATCAGAAAAGATATATTTGTCAAATCCAATCCTCAACATTTAGCATAGATGAAAAACATGTCCTTCTTTTGAAAATAATAGGTCTTCAGCAAGCCTGTGAGGTCTGTATGGGATACATCAGTAATAAATCACCAAATCCTGAAATGTAGCCACATCTGAAGCTTCCTTCTGGTCAGCAAGGCCAGCCAGGGAAAGGCATGCATACGGCTGTCCATCTAGAGATGGAAGACATGGGAAATAAAGCAATAACCTTATAAACTCATAAATTACTGATTTTAGAGAAATAAATGATAAAGTGGTACCAGTCAGATTTTCAGCTTTTTGTTCTGTTCAAAGGATATAAAATTTCCTTTGTGACTTAAACCATTCAATCGGTCGTGCTTTCACTATGTGCATGACAACAGAAACCTTGGTGATGATACTACTGGCTCTGTTACAATAGCACCCTGTGCCCCAAGATGGTTTTCAGGTTGTCCATCTGCTGGTGCTGTAAGGGTAAAAAGCAGTCAAAATCATTCCATAAGGCTTTGCTTTCAATTGCAGGAAAATTCTTCTAATGAAAGTGGTTATGAAGTGCTCAATGAAAAATGTGTTCACTTTGTTCACTTTTAAGAAAATTTGGCAGCATTTGTTTTCCTGGCATCTTCGCAGCCAGTACTTTCAGCATATGCTTTTAGTACATGCTTTTATGTTTCCTCCTCACCGCATCCTGAAGTGCAGCAGCTTTGACCCATTCTTCCTCAGAAGGAATCAGGGCAGCCTGAAGTGTTGAGAGAGCAGGAAGGGAAGGTTGGTGGGTAATGGGGGGCTGTGGAAGGGAGCTGACAGCTATGCAGAAGTGAAGAGATCTTTTTTTAGGTTTTACTCCCTTTTTATTAAAAAGAAATGTGAGAAACTTGTAGAAATTTAAATAAGAACACCAATCACGCATACATACCATTTATCCACTGTGAAAAACAAACTCAGTTCTTGAAGGAAAAATAAAATCTTCCAGCTGCCTGTGTAAAGGTAACTACACTAAGCAGCATCACAGCTCATCCTTCAGCATAAACCCAGCTGAAAAGCACATCACTCTCTGGTGAGAGCACATAGAAGAAGAACACTGGCCACAAGCACAGCAGCAGTTAATTAAATATTTCTGCTGCTATACAACTGCAGTTATCATACAGCTCACAACACTTGGCTTCCATAGGCACCACTGAGAAGGGCCACGGGTGGCCCATAAGTTAGTGAACTGAACTGAAGCAGCATCAAAAATTCTGTCTTTTCACTACTGTGTTATAAGGAAGTTTTCAGTCCCAAATCCACTGTGTATTACAAAGGTACAGCAATACCTCCCATGGGTGTTACAGCAGTTACCAGCTTTCTAGCCATCAGCTGATAAGCAGCAATTGCCTGTGTTTATGGCCTTAGCCTGTCTCACTGTGGTAAATAGTGTTGACTTGGGTCTGTTGCACTCAGGCTTAACCTAATGCTGTTCCTTGGATAGCGCACATGGGGAGCTGCAGCAGTTTGGATAACTAAAAATACTGTTTGGAAATGCACTGTACTCATAATTCAACAGAAATGCATGTACTGAGACAGGTGATTAGCTTAGTAACAGGAGACAGGTCCACCAGGCATCTTAATACTGCTATTAACTGTGGGTGCAATAGGTACAACTATTTTTCTGCTTTTTAACTGTGTTTCTAGCCTACCTAGCTAAATTGTAGGAAAATGAAAATAAGAAAGATAGGCATGGAGGGAAAATAAGGAATAAAAAAGTTCAGGTTAGGAAGAAGCTTTGCATTAGTTACTGCATTTTGGGCATTGCTTTTTCCTTTTTTTCCCCTTGGATTATATGGGAGATGCATCATAATTAAGAAGGATTAAGAACGACAGTATGTGGGTTAGCGTTGGACTGTCCAAGGGTTAGGGGCATCTGCTGTAAGATCTCAGGAGTTCCCTTTTAGGACTCAGCTACAAACCATTAGATGCAGTTGCTGATACAACAGAGGCAAGACCTTCTTTGCCAATGCAGGGCCACTCCATTGCCCAGCAGAAGCTAAAGGGAGTTAGCTGTAATGACACATGCTGTTCAGCCAGGGTCCTCCTCAGTTGCTGAGATCTGTTACAGTAGAACTGGCAAGAGAGAGTCACATCTGCATTATTTTGCCTGCTAAAACAATTGAGAAAAACTGTCTTATGACTTGTGTTGTTTGGCAATTCACATACTCTCAGAAATGCAGCCAGGGCTCTGGAACTATTTGTGAGAGAAGACCTAAGGCCCACTTCTTGACCTAATTAAAATTGCAGTTATTTATAAAAAATGGAAAATCTAAACCAAGAAAGGCAATTCCAGGAGTGCCCCAGCTGAATGATCAGATGTTTCTTTTTGAAATGGGAACCACAGCTTTTCACTGTCTGAAGGAGGCAGACAGGCTATTTGACCTGCAGCTCTGGAAAACAGCATTTGAGTGATCCTATGTGTCCCTCCCATCAGCTACTGCATCTGAACAGAGCTCACCCAAAGCAAGGGATTGTAAGGTAGACCAATGCAGAGATTACATGTCATACCAACCAGCTTTTGCTGTAAGGCTTTCTAAGACAACTTCCTAAATGAGTGCCTAATTGGGATTTTGTAGTTGTGAGTTGTTCTTTTAGGACCAACTCATTGATTCGCTCGTCATTTCTAAGCTGTCCTGTCTGCATCATTGCTTCAGGTAGCTGATGCTGTTTCCTTTTTTCATTAAATGAAAAGAATGCTTGTGTTCATTTGTATTTAGTATCAGATGCAGTTCCCTTCAGCTGCTCAAGGAGGCTTTCAGACTAGAGCTTAATAACTGAATACCTGTTTTAAATACCAGCATGCTGATAATTTCAAGCATTTATCCTATCCTTGTGACACCAGCACTTGAGCACCTCCTATTTGTCAGTGCCTTTACCCTCATGGTGCTAACATCCCTACTTCTGAAATCAAAATCAAGGCCCTCTTCTTGCCCTTGAAGTTAGGGACTTGAACCCTTTTGCGGATATATCCTAACATCAGGATGCTGCCTAATATCACCTAGGAGTCAGCAGCAGGTCAGGGGCTCTGAACCTTTCCCCTGCATCCAAAGCAGCTGTCCTAAAGAGTGCTTGCTGCCCCCCATGCAGGACAGACCTCTGCTCCAGGGCTTGAATGACTGTGTTTGGCATCAACATCAGAAGGATTCAGGATTGCTCCTCACTTTTTAATATCACATGTGTAGATTCTTTGTGCCCTGACTGAACTGGAAAATGGGGATATGTATGTGCTTGTATATTAACAGTCTGCACATAAACCACACACTCGTATTTCTGAGTTCATGCAGAGACTTGCAAACAGATAAATAAAATTTATGATCACCACTTGACTTCTCAGCTTTTGCTGAGTTTAAATTTGTTGTAGTGAATCTGCTGTGGAGCTATGGCAGCTGGTTAGACAGTAAGGGCTTTACTGCTTGAGGGAAGTTGAAATCAGAGTGTTAAATAATTACAATCTCTTGCAGTCATACATTCTGCAGAAAGCATTCTAACAGTAACATATCATCCTTTTCTTCTCTGATTTGCATTCTGAACAGTCTGGGTTATTTCCTGGGATACAGCAACATGCTTTACTTTGTTTTCTAACTCTGTGTATTGCGGTATTTCCTATGTTGTCATCTCCAATGACGGGGTGCATGTTCTTCTGAGCTATTATGCACAGCTCAAATCTAAAGCTGTTGGAGGCCAGAGATGAGGAGATAATGCTGTGGCAACAGGGGAGAAAGGAGGATTAAGAGAAACCACCGCTTTGTAGTGATGGTACATGGTCCAGGTCTCCACAGCCTGCTTCTCCCTAAGTATTCAGTAGTTTGTCAGACAGGAGGAAAGCGGGAATAACATTCTCCTCATGACTGGCTGAGTAATATATAGCCATTAAATTTATTTTCAAGACACACTGAGCTTGAGCAGGGATTTTTCAGACCTCTAATGCATTCTACAATTGTGTGTATAATGCTTTTAACAACACCAGCTCCATGGCTGTTACTAAATTCCACGCACATTCACTGCAGAGGTTTTGCAGATGGCAGTGCGGAATTATACTGAAGAAAAGCAGCTTTAAAAATGCAGACCTTTGGCCCCAGACTTAAAGGAGAATATATATTATCTCCCAGGAGGATGTTTGTTAGTCATAAAACAGAATTATGGCAAACAACTGTGGGTCAGCCTCTGAATGTGATCTAAAATCATTGCCCCTGCCCACATTCTTGAATAGGTCTGACAGACCTTGATTAGTTCTCACAAGGAAAAGTCTGTGCACACACCAAGGCATTTCCATATCAACTACAAATGCAATAGTGCAGAGAAAATACAACACTGGTAGAGACAGGAAATGTGGGATGTTTAAATTCCTTTTCCTTGCGCATATTCAAAAGTTTCATCCAGCTGAGTTCCTGAACTTCCCAGAAACCTCATGGGAACACGGCAACTTCCATTGCACTTGAGGCCTTTTTAACTGACATGCAAAAAATCCATCTGTACCATATCAAAATAATTTTCATTTTAAGAAAATAAAAATTTATTTTTTTTTAGAATTATGTATCAGTTTTGGCTCAGATATTTTACTGTTTATTAAAAGAATTTTGCAATTGGGCTTTTCTGCAGAGGTATAAAATCACTGCAGTGAGTGACGCCCCAGACATTCTCTTCCAATTATGTTGAACTATAAGAGTCAATTGCTGTAAGACATTTCATTCTTCGATCACTATTTTCATGAATGTGATTTAAATTATACCAAAGGTTTTCAATTAAAGTCACCTTTGTCATGCAAATATTTAATTTGTTTTGACACATTTTTAGCTATAAACCAGTGTCTTGATCCTTGGAAAAGGCTCTTTAAAATTCATAAGACTATTTTAATACAGTACCTACACTGTGATACTTGTGACATGAAATATCTGTCAGTCATTTGTTATCTGTCTGTCTGGTAAAGCTGTAGGGGTGAAACTCTAGCTCAGGCTATCTCAGAACAGCAGAGGCTTCTGCCAGGCTTGTACAGCTTCAGTTAACTATGAATAAAATAATGTTTGATAGGAGTGGGGTTGCAAAGTCTTGCAACTTTTCATGAGTTTCATGGTCATAAGTGTGCTTCTCAGAGGCTCAGTGTTTGAAGTCACCTCTCTGTAGGAATAACTGAAGGGTTTTTTTCTGAAGAAGAATTCTGATTCTAGGCTTCAACATTGCAAATAAATGCTTTAATATGAGATCTTTCAAGGACCAGAATCCAAAAAGTGAATAGAAATAACTTGATACAGGTATTTTTTTTTCTTTCATACAGGCATCTTTCTTCTTCCCCACACCCACCTCCTCCCTTCTCCCTCTTCCCCCTTCTTCCCTCCAGCAGAATTGACACAGTACTGAAACAGAGAAGTTGTAGAATATCCATCTTTCAAGATACGGTTAAAGAAAGAGACCTGACCTGATCTAGTGTTGAGCAGGAAGCTGACTTTGGCAGCCTCTGGAGGTTTCTTCAAGCCTATGCTTCCTAGAATTCTGTGATTTAAAAGTCATTTTTACAGTATGTTATAACCTTGAGGATTTTCACATACTAAAAATCAGTATTTCTTCTTCCCTAGACCCTGGAGCATTAGGTCTCTACTTGTTATGTTTCCATAGCTCCTGTTGTATAATCCTTTGAGTGAGACTGTACTGTGCCTTGGTAAAAAAGACAAAACACTCAAAAGCCTTTGTTTTGCCTTCTGTTTCTGGGAATATTTAAGGATGCCCACTGTAACTTAGCAATTATGGGAGAATATGGCATAGCAGATTTCTAGGAGGTGCAAATATGTGTATCATTAGAATAAAGCTAGCTGCTAGCATCGGCATCAATCTTTTCCATCTCCCTGTTAGTTTCCCATCTCATTTAGGAAGGGCTCCACTGATGACCTTCTGCTAGAGTAAAACCAGACGCTTATCCTACCTTTTGTTTCCTTATATTTTTCAGGCAATCTCCAGGCATGCAAACTTCTTCTCCCTTTCAGTGGCTGCTTGGCTTTTTGAAGAGCCACTGGCAAGGAATCTTTGTTCCCTTTGTAAATCCGTGCCAGCCTCAGCAGCACATGCTCACCATCTCCTTCTGAGGCCTCCATCCAAAAGATTTGTAAGGCCTGGCTTCTCTTTGCCAAAGTGCTACTGAGCTTTCCCAATACTTGACTGATTTGTCTTAGTCTAGCTTGGCAAAGCTGCCTGGTGGAGATGCCAGGCTTTCTGATCATGATCCTCTCTCACACCGGGTCACACTAACCACCCTGTAATTCTGTGATATGGAGATGATCTCATGGAAGCAGTTTCACATCACAGTTTCATTGTGAGTTCCATAGAAACTCTACCTGTCCCAAGAGATTGGTGTCTGCTCTTTTCATCCATTTTATTTCTGATGTCCAATGCACTTATTTGAGACAGAGCTTCTGGTATATCTGTCATAAAGACCTACAACATGGGAAATGCCTTGAGCTTCTCAATGATAAACTGATGCAGGAAGATAATTCCACTTCTCTGCTCTGTCCTTATTTTACTTGAGCATTGATTCTTTTTATTCCTTTGATGTCTATTAGGTCTTCACATCTTCTGGCAGATGTCATAGAATCATAGAATCCTTTGGGCTGGAAGGGACTTTTAAAGGCCATCTAGTCAAACCCCTCTACAATGAGCAGGGATATCTTCAAATAGACCAGGTTGCTCAGAGCCCTGTCCACCCTGAACTTCAATGTTTCCACCTCTCCAAACAATGCTCCAGAGTTTCAACACCCTCATTGTAAAAAGTTTTTTCCTTATATCTAGTCTAAATCTACCATCTTTCAGTTTAAAACTATTACCCCTTATCCTGCCACTACAGTCCTAGGCAAAAAGTCCCTCCCCAGCTTTCTTATCAGCTCCATTTAGGTACTGGAAGGCTATAAGGTCTCCTGAAGCCTTCTCTTTTACAGGCTGAACAACCCCAGCTCTCTTAGTCTTCGTCCATAGGAGAAGTGTTCCAACTCTCTGATCACTTCTGTGACCCTCCTCTGGACCCACTCCAACAGGGCCATGCCTTTCCTTTGCTGAGGGCTCCACAGCCAGACAAAATACTCCAGGTGGGGTCTCACAAGAGCAGAGTTAGAGGGGCAGAATCACCTCTCTCGACCTGCTGGACCTACATCTTTTGATGCCTTCCAGACCACAAGCACACACTGCCAGTTCATGCCCAGCTTTTCATCTGCCAAAATCCCCAAAATCCTTCTCCACAGACCTAGTCTCAATACATTCCATCTCCCAGTCTGTACTGATATTGGGGGTTACCCGGGTGTGGGACCCTGCACCTGGCCTTGTTGAACCTGCGACCGCAATGCCTGAAAAAAATGTTACTCTTTTTGCAAGTTATTCTTCAAGATGTCCTTTATCCTTCCTTATGGCATTTTTACAAATGACTTGACAAAGTTTAGGACCCTTTCTATTTTTCTGATCAGGTGACAATTTCACAACTCAGTTTGCTGTGGCTGACCTGTTAACGTTAATTTTGCAGAATGTCTAATATGGCCAGCTTATGACTTTCCAGAGCTTCAGAAGTCATTTTTTCCTGCCCTAGGACATCTGAAACCATACCACTTCTCATTTTATGAGCACCAGTAGGTCAGTGAAGAAAAGAAGCAGTTCTGTGAGTAGCCAGCTTAATGAATCCTGCTTCCAGATGAACTGCTGTGAAGTGGTTGTATTTCCTAGGCCTTAAAGTACCAGCTCTCATCAAAAAGCTTCTTGCAATTGGTTATTCATAAAGCCGCTTCTTTTCATATGGATTCTCCATTGTGTAATAATATAATTGATCTTATGCTGCTGCCTTTCTCCTGGCAGAAAAATGATTAGTAAGAGCTTTTCTCTCTACCCAACTACCGAGGTTTACAAAGTTCAGAAAAAATCCTGTGTCAAATTTGGTTGAAACTGGCTGATAGATTCAATAGTTTTTAGGAGACACTAACAGGTTAAGTTTATATGGATAACAGAAAGAGTAAGTGATGAGTCCTGTGGCAACTATGGCAGGTGTTAACTGTATCTGCACATTGGTTTTCAACACGTAGAAATCTTTTCCCATGTCACATTTTCGTTGTGCATCCAGAAAGCCCAGACAAAGTGTCTTGACCTCAGCAAGCAGCCGACGTGCAGGACCCAGCTCACCTCCAATTTGCCACAAAGCTGTGCCTGGTTGGCCATGCCACTTGACCTACCTGAAATGGTTTTGATCTCATCAATGACCCCGCTGGCTAGTACTCACTGGTGTTTCACCTCCCTTAATGTTCCTCTGCCCTTGCAGACAAGTATGTACTGCAGGTGCCTAGGGGCTCTAAAGGCTGCCTGTCATGGCACCTCCGGAGTAGAGGGAAAACCAAAAAACATGCCTCAAAGACAGTTAGTGGAGGCAGAGTGCTGCCTGTGCTCCTGCACAACCTCTCTGTCCCTTTTCTCTAATTCAGTTGTTACCTAATCGGTAAGTCTGAGCCTGCCTGCAGTTGCTGTGCCTTGCAAAGTAGTGGTGGAGGACCGCTTAGACAGAAAGCCTATGCAGATTAAAGTATACAAATTAAAACTAGTATAAAGATAATTGCATCTCAATAGCCTTTCCTACTCATTCACCATCCTTTAACCTCTCCTTCAGGTCACAGGGTACAGATAACGATTAGGCATCTGTTGTGCCTTGAGCCACAAAAGCTTTGACTTTGCTACTACACACAGTGTCTCTGTTACCTCAAGCGCACCCTTCCTGCTACCTCGTGCTCCCTTTCTGGTGTATTCAGTGTCCTTCATCTGAAACTCTGTAAACATTTTGGGCTAAAACTATCTCTTAGTTACATTTTCAACATATGCAGAGAAATGGGCAGTGGCATTTAGACTGCTGTAAAACACAAAAGGCTCATCAGGTCTGCAGTAGTGGGAAAATTCTTTCCAGAACACACCGAGAAACATTCTAGCATTAAAGCTGGTTTTGTACATCATGTTTGATAAGTTCTGTGTAAGTAAAAATGAAATCTGTGGCAAAACAGGGAATAAATCATTTATAAGATCATTACAACTATGTCATTTCAACTTCTTCTTGCTGAGATGTCATTTCAACTTCTTGTTGAGATTTATTTTTTCTAACTATGTATGCAAAAGACATCTGCTGAAGTGCTTAATAGCACCACACTCGATTTTCCTGCGTATAGCTGGTCTCATAGAGGCTGATTTTATGTCAAATTTACTATGTCTGTGCTGAAGACAATTATATAGTAAACATATATGAAGTAGATGGAATTAAAGACAAGCTGACAATCTGTGTATTGCTTCTCTAAAAAGTTAAATGGAGCAACAAAGAGAGTAAATGCCTAAGAGAGAAACCTATGCTGCTTTTCATTATCCTAAAAAGAATGCTGATAAGGGCTTTTTTGGAGTTCAGTGGGGGTTATAAGCAAAAATATTATTACAGCTTTTGGCTGTGAAATAGCAGTCAAAGAAAGTCAAGAGAGATTGCTGAACATGCTTCTGTTCAGTTCAATGATTTTTTTTTCTACTCAGACTTAATATTCTGTGCCTGCTTAAACTGCACTTGAATATACAGCATATGCCAACGTGCTTCCTAAAAACTGGCCCTTTGTCTCTGACCAAATAAAGAGTATGACTGAAAAAACATAGCTTATGTGTGGGCTCACAGTAGAAGAGGAATGCTTGTTCCAAGAAGTGCTTTAGGAAACAGAAAACATGTAACAATGTTAGGGTTTTTTACATAGAATCATACACTGGTTTGGGTTGGAAGGGACCTTAATGGTCATCTACTTCCAACCCCCCTGCCATGGGCAGGGAGACACCTTCCCATACACCAAGTTGCTCAAAGGCCCTTCCAAGACAAAAACAATGTCATCCTTTGGTCTAATCAGGTTTAATTGAGTTTGCGCTGTCACTCAGGCAAAGGGCTGAAGAAAACAAATCAGGATTTTAGAGAGCAGCATTAAAGAAGCGCCATTTAATAATTTCCAGAGGTTGTCAGCTGTTTGACAGAAGTGCTGCTGAGATCTTTTTAAAACAAGCTTTTCTAATTTCTAATGTTCCTGGTTTCTCTAATTATGTGCTCACTGTTCTATAAAAACCTAAGCACTTTTTTAGCATTCTAAGTAAGAAACCATAATATGCTATAACATAACAATGTAACAACACATAAGCTGGCCCTAGCACCATTAGCTGCATCTGATGTCTCCCTCTATGCCAGCCTAGGCCCCATCTGCTTCTCCAGATAGAGAATTTGATTCTTCACGTATTCTCTTTTTAATGCAGCTTACAGCATCTTCTGATCAACTAGTCTGCTGGTTTCGTCCATCCTTTTCTTTCACACCTCTATTCTCCTCATAAGAGTAGAGATAGAATGACGGATATTTCAAATGAACAAGTGCTTTTATTTTTCAGCAAAAATCAAGAGAAGCTTTTCTTTTTAAAAAAAAGCTGCAGGAGCATTTAATTTACTCTTGTCTTGCCATGTGCCTCTGGAAAGCCATAAGAATGTACTCTTGGAGAATCTAGGAGCTAAACTTTCATACGTGAAGTACGCCTATGCTAGAACAGGATTTGTTCCCATGTTTCACCAGTCTAGCACACAAATCCCAGCCACCACTCTTTGTCTGGAATTAACAGCTTAGCTAATTCACACAGTACAGAATTCCACATTTTCTACCAGCCTCTAAACTGCAGTTTTTACAGGGATCAGTGAAAATATATTGATTTCAATGACAGTTGTTAGGACTGTTTGCCTCAATTCTAGTATAATATGTACCTGCACTGCAGATTACTATGACCTTTTGAAAACGAGTATTGAACATTTGGTTTTAGAAGTTATAGTATTTGCCTTAGCACATATTCATCCAGTTTTCACTGCTAATGTATTCTGGTTAGTGTACATTCAATGAAGTCAATAATTGCTTGCTATGCATCCAAATCCTTCAAAAATATTGTACTTCTTAGAATATCTTTAGCATGTCTGGTATTGCTTGCAAGACCAACTTTGTTAAGCTCTCAATAACCATGTATGCTTTTGGAATAGTAATTTGAATTTTTCTTCTGATGGGGATATGGCAATAAATAAAACTTATTCTGAAATTTAAATCCATCAATGTGATTACGGGTTTCTCATTCCTAAAGTCTTGCTTTCTTTTTGGTTTTATTTGAGATACCCATAATTTGCGAAAGATTTTTATTGAATGTACTTCATGCAAATTAAATATAATCAGTAATTTGCTACTGTTGGTTTTTACACATAGATTGACAGCATTTCCTTCATCATTTGTCTCACTTTGACACCCCAAACTATTGTATTCTAGCACCCCCTACATCAAATCAACCGTAACAATGAAATTATTCATAAAGTAGTGAGCCTGAGTCTGTAACTTCTCACTTTGGGGTGAAAGCTCACTTTGGCTAAATTGAGGCAGTTAATTTTTCATATTTTCATTCTCAAATAGGGAAATAGTTGTTCAGTGTTCTTCGTTTCTGAAGAGTACTTGATTTAGGTTGATGGTAATTTTCCTGATGGAGCAAAAAGGGCTCAATACTTGTTTTTTTATATCTACAGTAGAAAATGAGAAGATTGGGAAAATTAGAAATGTACAGTGTTGCTTAAAGATGGTCAACCTCTCTTCCTTGGGAACTTCCTTGAGGTTGAGTGAGAACACTCCCTCTCATCTGCCATAAGTTTTCTCCTGGCCTTCATGACCAGTAGTTTCCCAAGTATCTGCAGACGATGTGACAAGTCTTGCATTAAAAATCTACTTTTCTAAGGGACCTCACTCTTTGCTTGTTAATCTACACTTACTCATTTTGTAGGGAGTAAATTTAGCATTACCACTTTAAAGCATTACCACTTTAAAACATTACCACTGCCAGATTACTTTTGTTTGTTTGTTTATTTGGTTGGTTGGTTGTTTTTTTGTTTTCAAGTGTAATTATTGCATTTATGAACCCTGAATTGCTTTTATTACCCCCTGAATAGGGGGTAAGTTCGTTCATACAAAACTGAGAAGGTTTGATGTCTACCAGCTGTGACTCCCAGCTCCAGGTGTGAACAGATCCCAGGGTGAGTCTATTCTTGCAAAGGCAAGTTCTTAGTTGTTACCTTGGCATAAAGCAGATGGGGCAGTGCTGGATGTTTCCTCCAGAGGCACATACCAGAGCTAATCCTCCTTCCTGCCAAGTCTACCGCACATTGAATTTCAATTGCTGATATATATATGCCAACAACACTAGGAGATTAAGACTGCAAACTGGTATCACACTCAAACAAAAGGCCAGGCAAGGGGAAAAACTGTGGTTCAACGTGCCCAACAATGGAGGGAGACAGCTGACCGCTAGGCTCCCAAAGTATGTGTATTGTCTTCTCATTCATCTTTGAAATACAGTGAACTACAGTAATCCCTCCCAGAGGTGAAAAATTGTAGGATTATTAAGGGGTTCTTATCCTGGAAGAAGCAACACAATTTTTCTTGCAAGCCAGAAGTGAAGAAAGTATTTTTTAGAGTTTCTGTATTAAACTCACTTCCTTCTCTTCTAGTCCTAGAAACACAAGTACTGAGCAAGCCAACATTAAGCAACATTTGATAAATGCACAATTTTTTTTACAGGAAGGGTATCTGTTTCCAGATCCAGCTGACATACCTTCAGGCTACACAACAGCTCAGGTTTATATACAAGTGTTGTAAATCAGTGAAGCCTCACTAATTGTCTGGAGGTGGGTAGCACTGGGTCACAAGCAAAAAGTGACCCTGCTATGTGTCTTCCCTTAAGAAACACACCAAAAATCCCATTTTATTCTAAGACATCACTGACAAGAGCACTGTGTTATGGAGAAAAGCACAGTGACAAATTGGAAGGCAATATTCTTCAAGAGCTTGAACAATTTATCTGAGTTTTGCAGAGATTGTGCCTACTCTGGCTCAAATGTTCTGTTCAGGATGATTCTAGAAAGAAGATAAAACACTTCTCCCGTCACACTCCTGTTTTCTTAAACTGAGCTTTTATTTAAAGATCTTCTGTTAGAACCTCAATTTCAGTACAATGCAGATCACAGAAAATCAACCTAATATCTCTGAAAGGAGGGTGTGGAAATTTCACCTTGGTCAGAGAAATTGAGGTCTGGTTACAGACCAATGTGTGGATCATCAGTGCATCAGACAAGTGATTTCTGAATTAATATGGTGTTTTCTTAAGAAATATTTCCTAAATATGTTTTCTCCTGGTGTTGAAATCAGAGTTAGCCGATAGCCATAGGCAACAGTCTTTGTTTTTCTCCTGTGGCAATCAAGCAAGTGTAACTTACACAGTGGTCAACCACAGTAAAAATATCATTGGATCATTGGCTGCAACAATTGGCAATTCTTAGGATTTAGAAACCAGAGTATCTTTAATTGTTGCTTTGATGACTCAAGTGCAGTGCAGGGTTATATAGGTTAATCCAGTACGAATTGTCATTTCTACCTATTGTAAAAAAAAAAATCTTTGCTCTTTGGCACTGTTATTTCATCTACTGCAATTATACAAGCTTTCCAGGAATGTTCTGAGAATCAGACTGTGATTTTAAGAGACATGACTTCTGCTTTTATTTTTAGTCTTCTTCATTCATTTTGTTCATAACATGACTATAAAAAAGCTGGTTTACGATAATTATATAGACAGTGTTAAAACAACACTTGACAACTTCTACTTTCCTTCTTTATCTCAGCCCTACTTTGTAGCTCCAAACAGCAGAATTTATTGGCACCTTTTGTCTAACAGAGTTTTAACAGTGTGTGATTAGTCTAAAGCCTTGGATGTTGACAGAAAGATTACATGGGGTTTTATTCTGACCTTGACCAAAAAGGTAAGTGCCAGCAGTTGTGCATTAGTGGAGAAAGGTGAGTAGTATGTGGGTTAGGATTTGGAGGCAGTACTTCTAAAAGACACCATTTCACATCCCCACTTAATCCCAAGGAGAAATGTAGAAATGAGTGACAGTTTCACTGATGATTTGAATGTGACCAGATTTAAATGGATACAATGCCAATAAATGTCATTCCTGTGGCAGAAATTTGGTTTTTTGGAGGCTTTGGCCTACCTTGTCTACCCCTCCCCAAGCTTGTTCAAAACACAGATTCAAGGATACAGCGGTAAACCTTAGATATCAATCTGAGGGTGCTGCACTTAAGGTGGTTTTTTAGATGGCCATCCAACACAAGTGCACAGAAAATACTCTTAAACATACATTTGTAAGGCAGGCTGCATTTTCCATGTGTACTTTTTCTTTCAAGAGTTGACATACCTAATTCTTCTTGGATACAGCACATATATGCATACACATAAACACTTCCATGTGTGTATAAGTAGCCTTGCTAATGAACCCCACTCTTACCTTCATTCATGTCTTCTTAGATAACAAAAATTTCCTTCTGCCAAGTTTTCCAAAATCCATTTTATATACTCATTAAGGTAACAATGATTCTGCTTTTGTAGGAGACTCAGGATCCCACTATCTTCTTTTTATTTTGGTTAATAAACTACTGGAAAGAATGCTTCAGTTAACCAATGGGACTATTTTTATAAAGGCCACTTTTGTTTTTGGTATGCTCTTAAGTGCTAATACTTACACTTTAATGAGACAGTAATTCAAAGTGGCAAAACTGAAGCAGAAGGCTTATAGCATATCCCAACAAGGGAAATTGAGCCAGTTATCCTACCTCCGGGAAAAGTTGTAATGCAGTGAGTTTTAGAAACAGGAATAGAGAATTTTCCCTTCATTGTCATATTTTATCTTCCTGGTATTATAGTCACAGCTCTGAGTGACTTTTCTGAAAGCTCAGTGCTGTGAGACATTGACAAATCTGTTCACATCCCCCAGCCTAGGAGGAGAGGTTCTGCACAGTGACATCAGAGTTCACTGTCTTCTCCTCCATAGCTCACTCAAAGACTTGCATAATGCCCAGGTGGGAAAAAACATCCCTTTCCTGGGTGCTCAGAGGAGACAGGGAAGGAGCTGGTCTCTGGTAGCAGGCTGAGCTACCAGAGGAGAGGGTGAGCTGCCATCAGACACACACATGTAAAAGCACAGTGGGCCATGGAGCTCCAGGAACTATCGTAGGTGTCAATATGCCCAGCCCATGGGCTCATCTGGCAAGAAGAAAGGCATTTTTGTGCTTGGTGGGTGATATGTGCCCAGCTTAGTTAAACTAGCCTGCTGTTTCTAAGCTAAGACATCCTACAGAGTCCCAGCTGGCTCTCATCCACAGACAACTCCAACAAGGAGGAATGAAGAATCTTCCCAAAAGCATGGTCCTCTGAAGATCTTGTTATTCTTCACTGTGAGACTTCCAAGGAGAAATAAGGGAAAAGTAGAAAACGATTAATCCAGGTCCATCTGCATGTCCACAAAGGCCAATTAGAATAAGAAAGGCAGTTTCTGTATGGCAGACAGAAAATGAGGGACTGAGACTCCCTGCAAATGCATAACTAAACCTCCCATCTGAGGGGAGACATCCTTCTGTACTTTCCTTGGAAACAGAAAGAATTTGACAAAGGTAAATGTATTCTACTAGAGGAAATACTTCACTGTTGTAAGTCTCCCTAATTATAGCTGTGGAGCTAGACACAGTCAAGAAGCAGCACAGGCTGCTGGTGTTGGTCCTATCAGCAGCGACTAATTTCCTCTTTGGTGTTGCTGCATGGGCACCTTCACTGACCATATTGCCAATAATAATACTACTCCTATCCCTTAATATGGGGTATTGTATACTTTAGTTGCAATGTTCTGAAATACACATAAAAACCAGACCTCATCTACTCTGAAGATCCAAGGCTCCTTTTCAGAATGCAAATTTTTGCATGCATTCTACAGTTAAAATAATTATTTCTGTCTTTTCCCCATATTGTGGAGCATGTGGTCTTTGATAGGTGAATATCATATCTCACCTCAAGGCAGATTTATTTCATCAGTACTGACTGTATATCACTTGCAAAGCACTTAGGTATCCTTCAGGGTAAAATGTACTGCATTCTGCTTTATTTCATATTTCGTCCTTGCCTAGATCCTTGAAAGTTTTTTATTACTTGGCATATGTTGGTTGGGTTTTTTTCCATAATCAGTTTAAATGCAATGTGTCCCTTGTCCGAGTTAATTACATGGTTGGGTTAATGACTCATTGCTTGAGGCACTTGAGTGGGGAATTTAGCCAGTCATTAACACATTGGCTATTTTATTGCCTCTAAACTGAAGTTTGCATCCAAAACCTAGACTGCAAAGAGGTTACCTTCATCAGAATCAAGTGAAGGTAGAAGACCCAGTCATAGATCTTTTCTTATGCAAAAATGCTACTGAATTCAGAAGCTACTGGATTAGGTGCTTAGCAAATTAGATAACAAAGAGTCAAGGGAATTATATCAGATTAATATCAATGTGTCAGAGGGACAAATTCACAGCCTTTTTGGGATGGCATCTGCTGGCTGAAGAGCAGAAAATGAGACCACTGCTGAAACAAGCAATTATAAAATCTCTGCGGAACACTTCACATAAAGCTATGTCAGAATACATTTAGGGGTGAATAAAAAGGTATAACTCAGAAACCATATAATCCCCAGTCAGTTTAAACCAGTATACTCAGAAGAAATTGAGCAAGAGTTTTGTAAATTGTGGTCTGTGGGAAACAGGCATTACATTTGTTTCTGGGAGACAGATGCCCATCCATCATTGCAATTCTCTGTGGAAGTGAACAAGAAATCCCCCTCAGCACCTTTGAAAATCCCTGTTCAAAAAAATAGATGTCATTGACCTCTGGAGGCATTTTTGCCTTTGAGCGCAAGAAGCAGAGGGAGAGGAAGTAGAAGGCTAGTGTGCAAGTTTCATTATGATGCTAATTATACACTCCTCTTCTGAGCTGGTTAGCACTTATTTAGATTAGCTGTTGTTCAAGACCACTTTCCATCAGAATTCTGTCAGTTCTAGCAAAATTAAATACTTGTCTCCAGCAGCTCTGCTCCTGTTCTTAGGTAAACCAGCTCCGTGCAAGCCTGAATGCATCTCTGTTTGTATACAGTGTCCCAAAGGCAATGTTTGTTTTCTTTGTTTCAGTTGACAGAGGAATTGGTTCTCTCATGTTTTATTCATGAAAGTATGTCTTGTGAATGTGGCCTCCAATATGTATTAGAGGCAAAAATATCACTAACAGTAATGCCTGAAAGACTCTAGTTGTGTAACAAATGGACACACAAATTAAATTACCACTGTTAATGCATGCCCACTCCATAATTGTAGCCCAGTTTGGAATGCTGCTGAAGCAATTATCTCAGTTCAGTATTGCAAACCAGGAGCTCATTTTAATCAGGAAAGTAGGACATCTCATCTTAAACAAAGACAGTAGTACAGGTTTGGAACATGTCTGACAAATTACCTTCAGATTAGCAGAATGTATCAAATTACCCTCTCTTGACACTCAGCCTCAAAATGAAACTATAGCTAGGCAGTCCTCTTCTCTGTTCATTCCCAGCAGCCGTATTTGGTTGCAGAACTGCTAATTACAATGAGGGTTTTGCTTTATTTTCTTTTTTATGACTTTGTCAGTCTGTCTAAATTCAGCCTTTATATTTACCTGCAGAAATGACTAAAGACAATGGGAAGCAATTATTCAGTTGGCAGTATCCTATTTCTATTTAATTGTACCTAAACTGAAATGTTAAGGTGTCAGGGCAAGGTGGTAGCTGAACTCATCCAAGCAGATGCACCAAAGCAACACATCAGTTCACCTTTCCTGGAGCAAATGCATGTTGAGTCCCACGGTGCCACAACCTGGGTCTAGAAATCAGTCTTTGCTGTGGTTTAACATCTCTACTACAAGCCATGCTTCTCCACCAGATGTTTAGTTCAGTCTGACATCATCATCGCCCTAGAAGCAATAAGCCAGAGATCAGAGATGGTTCAAACTCTTAGAGTCTCACTTAGGAGAAAAATTCCCATCCACTGACATGCAGGGGGACGCTGGCTCTGACCTTCATTACTGTCTCAGCGGGCTTCAGAGCAGTGTGCAAATGTTATCTCCTGACACATGACTGCTGCTGCTTTTCTCCTGCAGATTACCACTCCATAACACAAGAGATCCCTGGTGCCCCAGTCACTCCAGTTCTGCTGTTTTCAGCAAGGGTGCCAAATTAGTTCAGGTAGCCCAGAGAGGCATGCACATTCCCATTGCAGACTTAGCTCCAAAGGGGCACAGGACCTGGGCAGCCCATGGTCTCATCTGTCTGAGACCTTCGTCCCAAGTGTCATTTGTACCTGTGAAAACCTTTCCTAAATCACTTTTGTTAATAAGGCCAGGTCTCCATGTCACTTTGGTATGACTGAAAGCTTCGCTCAAGACCTTATAGTGACAAATTACTATTTCATAACAAATATGATGCATTTTTATGTCAGCACACTGAAAAAGAAAAGCATTTTTTAATAAAGTAAGCTTAGTGTCAAACAACAGGTGACATTCTGCCTTCCAACTAAGCATAAGTAATCTGATTTGATTGAAGATTTATTTATTTCATACCACCATTCACATTCTTTGTGCATATGAAAGAGCTCACAGAGAAAACAGAGCCTTCTATTTTGCAGAAACCAAGTAGTTTTTGGAGGTCACTAAGGAAGGCAAAACTGTTTTTTATTCTCAATGCGTTGTTAACATGTCCCTAGCCACAAGTTTCAGCCAACACTTCCACGGAGAATTAAACTCTTCTAGAAACTAGGAACTGACTACTCTGCCATACATGTGCAGAATACAGCAAGTTATTTGCAAGCTGATGAAATGCGAGAACTTTAGAATAGTGTTGTCCTCTCAGCTGTAAAAATAGAGTTATTAACAAGCACTGTAACATGAAAAAGCATCAAGTGCAGCTATCATTTCTCCTGAGGTTTAGTACCCGTCTTTCTACCTTCTTAATGTTTTCCAAATATTTCACATTTTGGTGTCAGAACTTGAAAATTTTAGGTTCCCAGTAGAAATAATTTTAAAATAGGTCTTTCACTAAGAATTTCTTTTCCCAAAACTCATCAAAGACAGAGGTGGCTGCACATTTGACAGGTAACACAAAGCTGTTTCTTTCCTGCTTTCCCGAGGTGGTTTAAGACTAATGATATGGCATTTCACCTGAATTAACAATTAAGAAAAATTTTCCTGACAGGCCTAAGCAGGTCCATGAAGCAACCACAAGGGAAATACCTTTTCCTATTTTTTTCTCTACAGGCACTGGAGCAGCTGTAGATCTCCTCTTCCATTAAGTCTTGTTCAGCTGCAGAGCCACTTCAGAATTAACTAATATTAAAGCTCCTGTTTTCTTGGTTAGACAGGAGTAATGTCAGACAACAAACAACAAATAAATCAAATGAAAAATAAACAAAAAGTTCAAAAAATAATCAAAGGACCTTTTCTCAAATATTCATGGGCTGTTTATGCTGGAGATTACATACATGGCCTACAGGAAGTAAAACTCATAAGAACTGTAAATTCCTTTAAGGAAGGGAAGAGTATTTTTATTATAGCTATGTGCTCATGTGAAAAATACATATGCATATATATAAATATATATATATGAATTTACTATGCCAGCTATTAGGATTTAGTTGAAAGTCTGGCCTTGTTTGATGTTCTTAAAATCCCTTGTGTTAATGGGTTATGGAAGAATCCCAACTTTTGAAGTTCTTCCTAACTTAAAACACAATTCCAGCTTCGATGATTTCAACGCAGAGTTCATGCAGAAGAACATAAGAGCTTTGAGGTCCAGAAGACCTACAGGAAAAGCCAAGTCAGACTATTTGTTTTAAAATATAATTTTAAGACAATTTCAACAATTTCATGGCAGTGGTAAGCAATTCTACACATTCTGGCATTGTCAAGTTTGTATTGGGTCCCAGGCTCTGGTTGACAGACTTCATAAACTACCATATTTAATAATATGAAAATTTGTGTTTCTTTAAATCAATTTAATGTCAGAACTTTCAAAGTGGTGCACTTAGTTGACTCACTGCTTTCCAACTCTTTAATGACGAAAGCCCAAAAGAAAGAATTTGAGGTTCAGGCACCTGAAACCTGTAGTCATTCCAGAGTAGTTTTCTTCTATATCTTCTCCCAATGAAAAATAAAGTGATAAACTACATATTTTCACTCCATGTTGATGTTTATTTAACTACATTACCTGTACAAACTTGTGTAAATGACAGAGGTGTTTCACGGTGACATGGACACATGCAGGTGCAGTTCTCAGTGGCTTTGGATGTTGAAATCTGGGCTGTTCAGTCTCTCCCAACCCTCCACCCTTCTCTTGTGCTAGTATTCACTAAATTTAACCATTGGGTGAGCCACTTCAAACAGCTGATCTGGCTGAACTGATACTTCTGGGTTTTTTTCTGGATTAACTTCAGCATTAGTTTTCGTCTAAGTGACCTTCCTGAGCTGGCTCACCAGGGGCCACACAAGAGCTTTTGACAGCTCCTCGCCATGTGATGGATTTATCTCTCTTACCACAACATACCACAAGCATGTTATGTTCTTTTGTTGGCCTTTATAAGTACTTGCAACTATTGTCTACTGTATGTCATAAATAAATGTATTTGTTTACATTCCCTCTACCCTACGTGACTTACGATTCTTTTTAAGGCAACTGAGTGAAAAAACAAGTGGTTTTCATCCCAGGAAACAGGGCGAAAGGACACTTCATCAATTCCTATAGCTTCCCATCATATACTACAAAGCATGCAAAGTGTAGCAGACTGCATCCTACTGCAGCTTCAGGGGCTAAATGGCAAGCTGGTATCACAGGGTCCAGGAAAATCAGAATCATCTTTCAGTAGCCAGCGGTAATTGCCAGGCATGTAACACAGATATAAGGTGTGTGCTGAAGTGCTGGGGCTCTAGAGACTATGTGACAATAAACAGATATTTTAGGACTCCTCATCTCTCAGAAAGTAAGTGTTCTCTGGGGAACTGTAGAGGGACACACACTATCTCTGATCATGGGGAAACAAAATTTGAGGTAGGGCTGAAAGGCAGAGATATTCTGGAGAGGAAATCAGATTGTAAGAGGGAAATAAAGGGAAAGATGTCTAGGGAAAATGCTAGCAACAAGACTCCAGGCATCAAAGTATACAGAACACCAAAGGTTTTCTGAATCTTTATATGAGAAACATCTAGCACAAGACTTGTGCTTTTGCTTTCTAGAACTATTTAGTGTAGAGCCATAGGGCACAAACTTTGCTCTAAAAATTCCTTCATCATAGTAGGATACATTCTTACTGCTAACGTTGTTCAGTATTTGTTTTAGTGTGGCTCCCTTGGTCATGACATGCACTGTTAGTTGCAGCTCCCAAGTTAAAGAAAATGAATAACAGGACCTGTTGAGCACAAGCCTTGTTCGTCAACAAGATACTACATCACAGTCTCTTGTTCCACATGTGGGAGAATTGTGAATTATGGTGTTCAATTTTATTTCTCCCAGAATTGCTGCTACCACGGCTTCTTCAACATGCAGAGACAGAGAAGACTCAGAGAAGTAGTTAATTCTCTGTGGTGTCAGTGAGGCTTCTAGTACAGGTGGAGGAAAATATTTGTTAAAGATTAGAAAAATTTATTTTGAAGAAGAAAATAGCCTAAGGAAAAGCTTGTCCTGAACAAGTCTTTGTGCAATATACAAAACAGACAGAAGTGTATTTAATCATACTGCAACACTCAGAAAAAATGTTTATTAATCCATGACTGGAATCTGTGTCTTCACTTGACAGTGTTTGTGACAACTGCAGTATTTGTGTTAGTCTACCTCAGTCATCTTCCAAGGTACATGATGAAGACTGAACAATGCTGGGTATGTCTGTGGCCTAGATTAAACTTACTAAATTATAACTTTCCTAGTGGGCCTGTCTTTGGAAAACCCTAAAGTCATGAGGATGAGTTTTTCTAAATTTTAAAACATGAGGAAACAATTCTGAGAGCTGCTTTACACACAAAAAGATCTAACCTTTGATTTTCCTTGAATGCAAGCAGCACAGTTACCTAAACAGTCATGTGTCAAGTTTAGGTTAAAAAATGCATCTTCTGCAATTATAATCACATTGGCTGACTTTGTCTTTACAGAAAATTCTCTCGGTCTTCGTTCGTTCCCTGATCAGACAGGTAGCAACAAATCTAGCTAGCAAGTTCTCTCACTGACAGCCTCTCTATTGCCACTGGTAAGGGGACAATCCTTTCATCTGCTGCCTTTACCCTTGGTCATTTGCTGAGTTAAAGTGGATGTGTTTCATGCACATCCTTGTACCAATTTAATCTTGTTGCTAGCAGGCCAGTGTTTCCACATGCGTTCCCAGTTCATAACTGAAAAAGGTGATACCAGTGCAAATCATACTCAGTTAGTGTGGGATTTACAGGGTTATAGAAATATTACCAGAGAAGAGGCCTCACCAAGTGTACTCAGGTAGAAACCTAACTTTCCATTTCATCATGTGCTGGTAGAGAAGAGTGTCCTACGGCCACACACATATTTGGATGTCCATGCAGCAAAGTACATGCATTTAGAAATCATAAAGCTTCCCAGGAAATAGTCTTGCAGGCTAACATTGCTGTCTGTTTGAATTTTCAGCTTTTTTTCATATATAATAAACTTGGAAGTATCCATTACATTGAGACTAGTCAAAGGAAGGACCTCCTTTTATCCAGAAAGTATCTTCACAGCTCACAAAAATGTTCCCTCTAAAAACCAGTCATTTTGCTGATATATTCTCAACTCTACTAAGTTCCATAAAGCTACATTGACTTATGTCCCTGGTAACAACAGACACCTTCTAGGTGCCTGGTGTGGATGGAACCTGCGTTTTTCTGTTTCAGTCTGTGGGTCATACACCTACTGCCAGTAATTTGGGGCAGGGGGTGGTGTGTGTCTGTGTGATGTGTGCAAGACACCCACAACCAATACAACTGCACATGTAAAGCCAACTTCTGTACATAATATAACCAAGGCAGGTGTCTCTGTCATCTTAGATCATTCTGACTGCTAAAACTCACGTTGCTCTTTTTTTATAGAGTTCAGGATTTAACTCCCTACATTCATTCATTAACAATACATTTATGTCTCCTTCTGCTGGTAACTCTTCACAGCCACTGGCAGAGAACTAGGCTGTCCAGTATTAATTTCCTGAAATCTGGTTTTTACTTCAGATTTCTGCAATGAAATATAAGTAAAACTTACACTTTTGAAGCATAGAAAGGGACCACTATTGTAAACTTACCATTAAAATGTTAAAAAGTTCTTCTGCTCCAAGAAAACTAAAACCTGCTAATTTACATATTAATAGACCTTTTATGCTCAGGAAGATAACAAATGCAATCTTTGGCCAGAGGCAGAGAATTAATTACAGCAAGAGAAAGGATCCTATGAAATATACAAAGCAAGCTCTGAATATTCTGAAACAATATTATTGTCAGTCAAGTTTCAGTGTATAGCATAAAAGTACAGGAAGAATGAATTGTTTTGTGTCTGTTACAGCGTTTTACAGAAAGAGAAACTAGATAGGCATTTAGTACGTGCCGCCCATTTGAGACACTGTGCCAAAGCAGATATAAAAATAAAATGGATACACAGGCCACTAAACCTACGATGTTAAGTTCTTTTCTCACCTCAGAAGTTGAAAATCTGTAGAAGAGCTCAGTTCTGGCAAATAAATATCCTGATTCAAGAGAACAAAAGCCTTCCAAAAGGTAAATTACTTACTGAAGGATAAATATGGAAGGTACCTGCCTCAGAGCTACTGTTGGTTGGCAGTATGGCTAATGCTTTGTCAGAGCCAGAGAGCTTTTGGAAAACATGAAGCAGAAGTGATCATTTACACTGCAACAAGTCCCCAGGAGCAGAGATTTCATCTAAGTGTTCTGTGGCAAGAAGGAAGGAGCAGGAATATTAACAAAAATATTTAATCCGTTACTAAAAAGAGCTACTGGTCCCAAACGCTGGAGATTAGTTGTGTTCCTTCATCCAGAATATTGCAAGCCAGCTGGCATATCTGCAAGATCAGTTATACTTGATGAATAGGTAATTAAGGTGAGAGTCCTGAAATGTCTATTTATCTCTCCATCTATATTCTTAAAGTGTTGATTTATCACTGCATTATTTAACAAGAATGTCCTCTGCTGGAGACAAACCCATGTGACTGTGAAAGTACACCCACCCTTCCCCGTCTATTAGAATTCTTCGATCTGATACAGATGTATGAGAAAGGCAATTGGTTATGATTTATTTCTGCCTTTCAAAATCACGGGCGGGAAGCTACTGGCATAGGCAGTTTGGCATAGGCAGTTATGCTGTTCCTTCACACGTACCCACATGTAGCTCCATCAAGAATTGGCAGCTGGTCAAGATGTGAAATACGAAATGTTGATGAAGACATTTCCGCACTGGCAGAGCCCATACAGTACCATGAGAAACATGAAGGCTCTGAAGCACCCACAGGTATTATTGGAGTGTATTTGCTTCACTGAGTTTTGAATGAAATCTTAAACCATGGCTGATTTGTATATATATTTAAATCCCCAGCACACGTGCATATTTTAAATAATTCTTACTTTTGTAAGCCACTTTGCTGCCACTCAATTTCCTATTGCCCAGCAGCTTCCCAGCCACCAAAAAAAGTTCTTGGATCTCTTTCTGTAAAACTTGTTGAGAACAGTTCCTCTCTTCTCACACCTTTGCTTTTTGCACTGTTTATTCTTCCTGGTTACCTGTTACTGTCACACCAAGTGGTATGATATTCTAGCTGAGAATCAGGTAACTCTTCATCCTCCATGTGGTACACAATATTCAGGCTTCACTGCGCTGATGGAGCTGACAGGGTGGATGGCCCTGGAAGTGCTAACACTGTTATGCTTCCTAGCTGCGGAAACCTTAGAAATCATTGGAGCATCAGTTTAGTCAGGCACACAAGAAGCTAGCAAAGGCAAGTGTGTGCTTGTGTGCATTGCGTAACCAGGGCCTTAAGATTACCTCATCTGCAAAACTGGAATCATGTATCTTCTTTGTCTCACAGAAATTACTTTATGTAATACACAGAGTGATTGAAAGACACAAAGCAATCACTAGGCACTAATTTCTAGTAGTCTTACACTGTCTTACTAGTAGTCTTACTTCCGGTATGGTCTGGATGATCATGTTTCCAAACATAGGCTCTTCTCATTGAAGTTCTTGCAGTGTTTCTGAACCTGGCTGCTATTTTCTGGAAAACACTATGCATGCGCTGACATTCCAACTACAAGTACTGTAATTCCTATTACAGTATTTCAAATGCTACCAGTGTTGTTTTTCTGTGCTCTCAAAACCTTCCAGCTTCCCTCTGATCCTTTCAGAATAGGTTTTTACCTTTCTCTGTCCTTACCCACTCATAATTGTTGTTTCTATCTATATCAAATATCCTACCTTCAAACTCTGCTGTTATTTTTATGTACGGATTTCAGTAAAGTCTAAAACATCCTCCAATATTCTGTAAGAAGATGTTGTGTAGAAATAAATTACTTTGTGCAACTAATCTGATCACCTAGAGTGTCACAAATAAAAATGCAGAGTAATCTAAGAATACTTGGTTTTCCTAAATAAATAGTTGCACTGGGAATTTGCCGGACCTAAGATTTATGATTTGACAACAGGGAGACAAGATGTATTAGACCTTAATGCTAATAGTAAATATTAAAAAAAAAAAGTATTTTAATGTTTAAATAAAAATGGGTGTGGGTTTTTAGCTAGAAAAGCGTGAGGAAACTGATCTTTTTTTAATAAGAACTCAAGTATGCTGAAAGTTGAATTTTGTTTTCAGTCATTGTTAAGATTGGTTGATTGATTTAGACCTCAATAAACTTCTCGTGGTTAGAAATCGCATTATTGCATTACTGCTAATGCTAAGCAGGCTTTTGAAAAAATAAAAAGCAATTTGAATTCATACAACTACACACAGAGTCCCTGTTCTTGTAATTAGCTGGGAAAATAAAACAATTATGTCCTAGTAAAATTTAATATTTATCATTATAAAGGGTAAGAGCTTTTCAGAGATTAACTATTATGTAGAATGTTATGAACATTTAAAAAAGATTGGCTTTTCTGCACTTCCCCAAGGTCAACTAACTTTCTCCCTTAATTAAAGATCTGTTAATAATTTTGTACAGAATTGGGGGAAAAAGTAAACATTCTAGAGCAGTATAAACCCAGTATTTCAGCTCTTGCAGAATCACTTTGTTAAAGTCTTTAGCCCAACTACATTTTTAGTTATGAACACAGCAAATAATTCAATCTTTCTATTTTATTTCTTCTTTGATGGCACTATTATGTCATCAAGCCTAACATAAATCATTGGCTTTATGACTTTCATCAACACATGATTTTTTAAGTTTTTTTTTTACCTGAAGAGATCACGCCAAATAAAACAAAAGCCTGTCCATTTCTATTTCTGTATATACTTCTCTTCATATAGAATCACATTTTATTCGTTTAGTAATCACATTTTAAAGTGCTATTATTGATTTCCTGGAGCAGCAATGCTCTGCTAGTAAAGCAAACTGCGTAGTCAAAACCATGACACTATTCCAACATGCAGACACCACTATCTTATTCTGCTGCTGCCAACTGATGATTTTTTATGCAATGAACTGCATATACTCACAGGCATACAGTGTAAAATGAAAGTTTAATAATAAATACACTGACACATTATTTAAAATGTGATGGGAAGATAAATCTCACTCTAGATGTGAGAGTTTTACCTCATGCTGTGGGAAAGATTTTGACAATACTCTGGTACTAAAAAGGAATCTATTCTTGTTAAATCATTTAGAAAAGGAAAAGGCCACACCAATAACCATTACTAATCTACATCCTGTGAAAAAAAGATTATTTTTTATTGTCTTCTGGTTTGGAGGTTGAAATTAACTGATTAAGACTATCCTTCTAGAGGTGCGAGGAACTACATATTTTACCACATAAATATAACACAGGAAAATATGTAGTGCCAAACCTCATTAAAAAAGTATTTTCAGCTCTCCTTCTCATGAAAATTAGTCTTCCACAGTTATTCTGTCTGTCTGTCCAGCCCCCACAGTAACTTCAGTACCTGTCAGCCAATTTCAGTCCTGTGTGCCACAGGGTCAAAGCCTCAAAGATAGATCAGTTTCTATAGATTTCAGAGGAAATGTTTAAAAACAGTCAGGGGAAAAAAAAATAAAAATGCTATGGACGAAGAGGCAAGTACAGCAGAACTCTGGTAGGGGATGGCTGTTCCCAGCCCCACATCCATGTCTCCTACCGGCTGGAGAAGTTGTCTGGCAGCCTGAACTGCCTGTGACCAGCTGCCCCACAGTGCAAGATGCCAGAAGGGGAACAGTAAGCCAACCTGGCTGAAACTTGGATTCATTAACTCCCCTGCTGATAGGACAACTTAGTTAAAAACAATCCCGAAATGTATCTTAAAGGGAGGGTGAATTTTCAGCTGCTAGTTAGGGAAGTAAATACAGAGTGAGTAAACTGCTTGATTATGTCCACCTAAATCTTCAGAAAATCTTCATGTTTAGCAGTGTTCAGTCTACCAGTGATGCAACAGATTGTGTAACCTGGAAACACTTCTTAAATTATGGAAAACAGTTTCAGTGTACATGGCCATCATGGCTCTACCACTCTACACAAGCATATCTGCATGCAGGAGGAGTTGGGAGGGTTGTTCCAGAAATGCCAAAGGACAAAGAACACTCAACACTGAATTTCAGCAGGTAGTTGCAGGGTGTTACCCATCCCTATGTGAAACTCTGAGCAACTGAATAAGCATCTCCAGGACCACTGACAACTGATCCTGAATAACTATAACTGATGCTGACATGTCTGATGCTTAAAAGATTTATTGGTCATAACAGGAAGCTTTCTATTGGCTTCAATAAACTTCGAACTTTACCCTTACTGCTAATTCATGAGTCTACTAAAACAACTTGAACATTTATCTCTGAAGTCTCACATCCCTATATATTTACTTCACCCTGAAAGGTTTAAAGAGTGTTTTGGCTCTCCATGTAAAATGGTATTGCTCTGAAATGATGTGCTGGCACCATAAGGCCTGGTGAACAAACCATGGGTTTACAAATAGTGCATTACATAGGAACACTCAGTCTTGAAAGACAATTTGTCACAGGCACCACTCAAAGAAAGATTAGCATGTAATTAGCTGTTGGCAGTGGACAGTTCCCAAACTGCAGGGTGTCAAACAGCTCTTTGGGTGACACAAACCAGGCAATGGGTGTGGTGAGCCCAGGGAAAGGAAGTCGCTGCTGCTGTGCTCTGAGACAGGCCAGTGTTTTTTTATTGCCTGTGTAAACCAGCACTTCATTGCCTTGTGTACATCCCTTGGCAAATTAAGTTGCTTACTTCACAATCTCCATTTCTTGATAATTACTTCAGTAACCACTGCATTTTCCTGCTTGAAGAGGCTTGCACAAAAGTAGACTTGGAAAGTGGGAGCAAACTCTGTTGGAGAGGAGCATGTCACAGCACAGCAGCACAGATGTCTGGAAACCCACACAGTCCCTCTGCTGCAGACAGAGGAGACAGAGTGTGAAAAGTGGCTGTGTGCATCCATGGTGTAAGCTGGCCATCTCATCAGAGCTTTCCACCCAGTGCTGTGTAGAGCAGCATCCCTCAATGGTCCCATTGTGGCTGCCTGTGGCTGACCCAGAGGGCAGAAGGCGTCCAAGAGATCTTCAGACCTAAATAAACACAAGGTATCTGGGTTATAGAATCATAGAATAGTTAGAGTTGGAAAGGACCTTAAAATCACCTAGTTCCAATCCCCCTGCCATGGGCAGAGACACGTCGCACTAAACCGTGTTGCCCAAGGCTCTGTCTGATGTGGACTTGAACACTGCCAGGGATGGAGCACT
>NW_009927740.1:0-2778 GCF_000696875.1 Nestor notabilis | reverse complement strand
GGAGCGAGCCCAATGCAAGTGGCACCGTTTATAAGCCGGTTTTGGCCTTTTTTAACCCTGACCATTTCTAACCCATCTTTGGCTGTTTCCAAGCTGGCTTTGGCCATTTTTAGCAATATTTGACTATTTCTGATCTCTTTTTGGCCATTTCTAACATATTTTTGGCCATTTCGAGCGCTACATGACCATTTCTAAGCCAGTTTTGGCCATTTTTAGCCATATTTGACCATTTCTAACCCATCTTCAGCCGTTTCTAACCTGGTTTGGGCTTTTTTCAGCCATATTAGACCATTTCTTATCTGGTTTTGGCCGTTTCATTCCAACTTTTGGCCATTTTAACCATATTTGACCATTTCTAGCCCTATTTTGCCATTTCTAACTCAGTTTTTGGACATTTTTAGCCATATTTGACCATTTCTATACCATCTTTGGCCTTTTCCAAGCCAGTTTTGGCCATTTTTAGCCCTATTTGGCCATTTCTAACTCAGTTTTGGCCATTTTGGGCCCTGTTTGACCATTTCTAACCCCGTTTTTGGCATTTCTAGCTGTATTTCACCATTTGTAACCCGGGATTGGCCATTTTTATACAGATTTGACCATTTCTAACCGAGTTTTGGCCATTTCTAACCGAGTTTTGGCCATTTTTAGCCCTCGTTGACCATTTCTAATCTGCTTTTGACCATTTCTAACCCGTTTTGGCAGTTTTTTGCCATATTTGACCATTTCTGAGCCAGTTTTGGCCATTTCTAACACTGTGTTGGCCATTTTTAGGCGTATTTGACCATTTCTAACCCCATTTTGCCCATTTTCAGCCATATTTGACCATTTCTTACCCGTTTTTGGCCGTTTCATACCAACATTTGGCCATTTTAACCATATTTGACCATTTCTAATCCGTTTTTGGCCATTTCTATCGTGGTTTTGGCCATTTCTAGCCCTATTTGGCCATTTTTAGCCATATGTGACAACTTCTATCCCATCTTTGGCCATTTCCAAGCCTATTTTGGCCAATTTTGGCCAATTTTAGCCCTATTTGGCCAACTCTGACTCAGTTTTGGCCATTTTTAGCCATATTTGGCCATTTCTAACCCGGGATTGGCCATTTTTATACAGATTTGAACATTTCTAACCGAGTTTTGGCCATTTCCAACCTGGTTTTGGCCATTTTCAGCCATATTTGACCATTCCTAACTCGTTTTTGGCTGTTTCTAACCCGGATTTGGCCATTTTTAGCCATATTTGACCATTTCTAACCCATCTTAGGCCGTTTCTAAGCCGGTTTTGGCCATTTTTAACCCTATTTGACCATTTCTAATCTGGTTTTGGCCATTTCTAAGACTCTTCTGGCCACGTTTAGCCATATTTGACCATTTCTAACCTGGTTTTGGCTGTTTCTATCCCATTTTTGGCCATTTATAACCCCATTTGACATTTCTAACTCAGTTTGGACATTTTTAGACATATTTGACCATTTCTAACTGAGTTGTGACCATTTCTAACCCGGTTTTGGCCATTTTTTGCCATATTTGACCATTTCTAACCCATCTACGGCCATTTCTAACCCAGTTTTGGCAATTTTTAGCCATATTTGACCATTTCTAATCCAACTTCGGCCGTTTCTAAGCCGGTTTTTGCCATTTTTAGCCATATTTGACCATTTCTAACCCATCTTGTCAGTTTCTAAGTGAGTTTTGGCCATTTTTAGCCATAATTGACCATTTCTTATCTGGTTTTGGCCATTTCTAACATGGTTTTTGCCATTTTTAGCCATAGTTGTCCATTTCTAACCCATCTTCGGCCGTTTCTAAGCCGGTTTTGGCCATTTTCAGCCATATTTGCCCATTTCTAACCAAGTTTTGGCCATTTCTAACGTGTTTTAGGCCATTTCGAGCCCTACATGACCATTTCTAAGCCGGTTTTGGCCATTTTTAGCCATATTTGACTATTTCTATCCCATCTTTGTCCTTTTCTAAGCGAGTTTTGGCCGTTTTCAGCCATATTTGACCATTTCTAACCCATCTTCGGCCGTTTCTAACCTGGTTTTGGCCATTTTTAGCCATATTTGACCATTTCTACTCCAGCTTTGGCCATTTCTAAGCCAGTTTTGGCCATTTTTAGCCCTATTTGTCCATTTCTACTCCAGCTTTGGCCATTTTGAACCCTGTTTTGGCCATTTTTAGCCATATTTGACAATTTCTTACCCATTTTTGGCCATTTCATACCAACTTTTGGCCATTTCTTGCCGTATTTGACCATTTCTGACCCGGTTTTGGCCATTTTTAGCCATATTTGACCATTCCTATCCCATCTTTGTCCATTCCTAAGCCGGTTTTGGCCATTTTTTGCCATATTTGACCATTTCTAACTGAGTTTTGACCATTTCTAACCCGGTTTTGGCCATTTTTAGCCATATTTGACCATTTCTAACCCCTATGTGGTGTTTGACCTTTTCTAACCCGTTTTTGGCCATTTTTAGCCATATTTGACCATTTCTAACCCATCTACGGCCATTTGTAACCCAGTTTTGGCCATTTTTGAGACATATTTGACCATTTCTAATCCGGCTTTCTCCTTTTCTAGGCCAGTTTTTGCCTTTTTTAGCCATATTTGACCATTTCTACCTTGTTTTTTGCCAGGAAAACAGTGGAGCGGGGGGTTATAAGGGCCAGCTCCTCAGTGGAGCGGGGGGTGTAAGGGAATGCCTCCTTCATGGGTTGACCCCCCGAGGAGGAAAAAAAACATATACTATGTTTAAGAAATTTCATTATGTACCTCCCA
>NW_009927739.1:45681-48935 GCF_000696875.1 Nestor notabilis | reverse complement strand
GGTGGGGGGGAGGAGGTGTATCATGTTGAAGAGAACACTTGCTAAAAATACTTCTTCTTCTTTCGAGGATTATTGTGATGATTTAGTAGATAGTTTCACACAAAGACCCCACAGCCTGGCTTCCTTACTGTACCATAGCTGTTTACAAAATAAGATTGTTTAGTTAGTTATTGACCTTGGGGAATACCTCTAAAAACCTGCAAATGCTCACTTATATGGGAATAAAGGCAGTGAATTTCCTTTAGCTGTGTTTGCTTTCTGAAAACATTCCAGTCAATTAGATTAGCAGCTAGAAATGTTTATGGAAAGAATTTTAAGCCCATTTTAGAGGGTATTCATGGAAAGCAAATTTTTATCTCAAAAACACAGTCATCTTACCGGGTGTTAATTTATGTTCGTTGACTCGGGGAATGGAAACCAGTGGTAGATTTGTCTGATTTGTTCAGGTCCTGTGCCTCCCCTGTTTATCCAGTCTCGTCTCTCTGCTGTGCTGCTCCCTATTCCTCTGCTACGCCAGGGATGGAAAATGTAACATTTTATTTGTTCACTTCACACCTTCTGCATTTCCCTCTGAACAGAGGGCTCCTTTCTTGAGCAACAGTGAAAGTAAAACACTATCACAAAGCAAACTTGGGGCCCTGCAATATAAAACCGCTCCCTGCAATATTTAAATTCCTTTGAAAACCATCCTCTGCCATATGTCTATAAACACTGTCCAGCTGCAACGAGCTTATAGATTCTTGGAGACCATCTGAATTCAGCAGAGAAATAACAATACTGTGTGCTGAGATGGAGTCAATTGCCATTTTAAACATTTCACTTAGAACTTCAGATACTTTTTATTCTTTCTCTGTTGGCAGTGGTTAGGTAGAACTGGGAACAAAGGTAATACTGCTTCCTAATAGTACCTAAACTATTTAGCTTTCTAAATAGTTATATTAAAATATTTGTTTTACTACAGGACATGCAATATAATTGTGCAGTTTAAAAGACTGAGTTTTGAGTTTAATGTCATTACTGCCATCACACCGGCGGGCTAGTGTGTGTGCTTGAGCAGTTTAGCATCACGTCCCCGGTCCCTTTGCTTCACAAGTGACCAAGAGAGAAGATCCAGAGCTCTTGTTGCAAGAAAACAGACCCTCCTTTGCCTAAAGGAAAAAAAATAAATCTCTATAATGTTTTTTTTTTTGCTGAAGTATGCTACTGACACGTGTGCTTGTAAGCTGCTCCTACACCTTTCACCATGCTGCTTCCCTTGGCTGTCCCATGTCACTGTGTCCCTGCACAGCACTGTCAAACACCAGCTTTTCGTGTAATTTAGAAACTGAAATTACTTGCCTAATACCTTGTAAGTACTCCTGCTCAAACAGCTTTATTGCCTGGTTTACACACGTTTCTGATCTAGTACCTGAATGGATAATGTGCTGAGTTGCTGGTCTTACCCCATTACCAGAAACCGCGGGACGTTTGTTATATTAAAATACAACACTAAACACTTCACTCTGAAGTCCAAAGTCTGAACCACAGTTTAAATATGTTAATTTATTTATTTTTCCCTTTATTGCCAAAATTAGCAGAACTTTTACACAGGCCTCTCAAATGTCTAATGGGCGTTTGCGAACTGCCACTGCCAAGTGTGCTGGAAGCTTTAAGAGGACCTGCAGCAGCTCGGCACTGCCAATTGTCATCTGAGTGCAGCCGGTTCGGGGCCAAAGCTGTAGGGATTCTCCTGCTTAGGAATGGAGTGGCAGAACTGGAACACTGACAAAAATATGATAAATAATAGCAATGAACCAAGCACAGTTCCTTTGTCAAATGCCAAGTTCTTGTAGCAGGGATGTTTTTTTTGTGGTCCTTGAGAACAAGGTTTAGTTGTAGGAAATACCTGCTGAGAGCAGCAGGAGATGGCCCCAGTGCCTGCAAGTCCAAAGAGATAAGCGTGGAACAGGGTGCCACACAACAACAGGGAGGTGAAGTGATTTACTTAAGGATAAGACTCATCTCTCACGAGGAGATGCTCCACCCCTTGATTGCTTTATCTCTGTGGTGCTGATGGGGCTGCAAGGAATGGACTCTCTCAGGTAGGGCAATGGTTAATTCAATGAGAAAGCAGAAGGAAAACGTCTTGTGATAGATTTAATTCCCACAGTTGTCCTCTCTTACCTCTGTTGTAAGCCCAAGGGCCTGCATGCAGGCAGGAGTGTTTCTGGTAGAAATGCTTCTGACAATAAACATTGTGAAAATCAGCATTGTTTTGTTAAAAAAAGCATGGATGTGCACCTCCAGTGACCTCTATTTTTCACTTCACTGAAGTGGTTGTAAATGGCTTTACTTCTCCATCAACGCTTTTGCTGCGGACACTATTCATTGGTTTTACCTTGCTGCCCATATCCAGGGGTACAGATACTTTACTTGCATTTCCAAACTCTGCCTTTGCCCTGAGCTGGGGCCGCCTGTGCTCCTGCAGCAGCAACCCCAACTTACTGCTGTGGTTATCCACGCTGAAGGAGTGCCCAGGATCAACACATGGGTGCCATTTCCATCCACGGCTCATCTCAGTCCTCATCAACTCACCCAGCAGCACAGGAACAGGGCAGGAGCTAGAGAAGCATGTTGGTGACAAGGGAGCTGGACTGGTGGGTCTGTCCTTCAGCGGGTGACCGGAGAGCTGTAGCCTGGCCCTGTGGTCAGGAGAGCACCAGAACATGATGTGTGCCAGAATAAGGGTCAGGGCTCAGCCTGCCTATTGGGAAGAGACACACAGGGAAGCGCTTGGCAGGAGTTGGGGACATTTGTTAAGCTCAATAGAGAGGTCTCCCCCGCTCTGGGCTTCGTCCAGCCCTGCTGAGGAATAAGCCAAGCCAATGCCAGGAACTGGAAAGTGAAACTGTGCAAAGATGGAGAGGGAAAAGGGAAAAAAAAAAAGGCAGAGAGAAAAAAATCCGGGCTGAAAAGCTGGAGGGGAGACCACCAGAGCAAAAAGCTGGCATGCTGGAAATGATTGTTCAGGCTGAATGTGCCTGGTGATTTCGGTAACAGAGGGCCAGAAACTTTGCCATGCTGGGGAATGTCGCGCTTGGACCCACTGGCTCATTTACAGCATTTCTTTTGCTCCCCCTCCTGTGCTGAGCTGAAGCCAGTGAGCGAGGCAGAGAGAGGGAGGGAGGGAGAAAAAGAGAGGCCGAGAGCCTTCTGCGGTCGGCGGGGGCCTATAAATAGCCGGTGAAGTCTTCTAATACCAATCGGGTGCGTCA
>NW_009927739.1:24376-45652 GCF_000696875.1 Nestor notabilis | reverse complement strand
CAGCCGTGCCAGCAGGAGCGGGAGCTGCAGCAGCACCCGGAGCCGAGCAGCTGGGCTTGGCACGGACCGAGCTGGGAGAGGGAGGCCGGGAGGTGCGAAGGGGGCTGCACGCTGTCTGCCGCAGTCTGTCTCGGGGAGGAAGGGGAAGGGAGATGAGCCCCACGTCCTGAGGAGCCGCCTCCCCTTGCCCCGGCACTGCAAAGCCTATTCTAGTTCTTGCTCTTGTGGCTGCCCCGGTTGGCACTGGGAAGTGTCTCTTACCACAATAAATGGGCATCCGTGGTCTGCGTCTCTGCCTGACCTGGATGTTGGGGGGATTTCTGAAGTCCTGCTGCACTTTTCGCTCCCCATCTTGCTCCTCTTCACCCCATAGTAAGGGTCAGAGGAGGACGAAGAGGTGCTAGAGCGAGTTTGCAAGATGGGCAGTCTGGTTCAGTGCCACCAGCCAGTGATCCGTTCTCCATAGGTTTAAATATTGTTCTCAAATGCGAGTAAGGCAGAAGTCTCGGGGATGCTAGAGAGGATTGCAAGCCCAAATTTCCCATCCCTGTTACCACCACACCACTGCTGCTGCTCCTGCCCAGTCTTTTGAAGCTGTTGGTGTCTAATCCACATTTCAGGGCTGGGGTGTTAGAGGACCTGGTGCTTTCTTTTCTGAAGTCTCCCTGTCAGCCCCATAGCAGCAAGCTATGATAAAGCACTTCTTGCAAAGAACCTGTGCCTAAGACAGTATAAAGTGCTTGCATAAATAAGGAGAGGACTTTTCATACTAATTAAAATGAGATTAATTTTCTCTTTATTTATGTTTTTTTTTTCAACACTGCTGTATTTTTTGAGCATCCTGATCTGCTTCGTATCAGTCATTTCTTCATCTGTTTTTATTCCTCCATTGCTCCTTGGGAGGTTTTGCAAACTCAGATGCACTTTGATGTATACTTGCAGGAGCACAGTTAATGGAGATCTGCTTATCAGACACCAGTTTCAGTGATTTATGATAAAAGGGTGAGGAAGGATTGGCCAACTCTCACTGGTTTCAACTGTCTTCCAAAAGAAAACTTCCACTGCAGAGTGTTGTGGAAATTGCTCACCTCAATCTGATGGAAAGAAGCAGAGTAACCCACTGGCAAATTCTTCCTATCTGGGTCAGTTTGCTCTGAAATCCACTTGTTAAACAAGAAGGTGCCAGGCTGACACAGGCAGGTCTCAGTCTCTCTGCCGAGCCAATGCCATGATATATAATGCAACTCTTAAAGGAATATGGTAATTTCTTTCAGATTTGGGGCTTTCCATGGGGTCCACCAGCACCACATCAATGCCCATCAGAGGAACCATCTCACTGTGAAATCTCACCACATCCAGCAACTGGAGACCCCTCCAAGCATCCTGATTTCCTAAATCTCCTGAAGATGTTGAACCTCTGGAGCAGTGTGAGTTGGATTAGAGCAGCCTCTGCAAGAAGAGGCGCAGCTCTCCATGGAAACTGGAACACCCAGCACAGAGAGAGGAGGGTGATGATGATGGTTAATCTGTTTCACTATCAACAGTGGTCACTGGCCCATGGTGGGCTCTGCTGTGTCAAGGAAGACTGCAGTGCTTGTGGCAAGTGATAAAATGCCACTGAGAGGGAGTGGGACCATCCCCACGTAGGAAAAATGCATTCCCAAACTGAGTGTTTGACTCCAAGAATCACTGTTTTCTCAGTGTCTGAAAAATTTAAGCTTCAAAACACTCGGGTTTGTGAGCATTGTGGAAGGGTGGGTGCAGCAAGAACTAGCAATCCTGCTTCCCCCTCAAAAAAAACACCCTAAAATCCAGTGAATAAAATTCTTGATGTGAAACTTCTGCCTAGGCTGACTTTTAAGAGGAAACAGTGGATTTGGGGATAATCAATAAGTTATAATATTATACGATATAAAGTATAAATTGAGGGCCAAGTCGAACAGAGTCATGGGTCATATGGTCTAGTGTGAGGAGTCCCTGCCTATGGCAGGAGGTTGGAACTGGATGATCTTAAGGCCCTTTCCAACCCAACCATTCTATGATTCTATGATTCCATGAATGCAGGAGCCAGGCTCCCTCTCAGATGCATTCTTCTGACTCCCTTTGCAGCCAAGCCAAGCTCCATACAGGTTGCAAGACCCTGAGACAGAGGCGGTTGTATCCTCTGCACCAGGCAAGACCCATTCCCGAGGATGTGATGTCTTGGGTGCCCATGTCCCACTGGCCACTTGCATTTTTCCATCATGCTGGAAATGTCTCCATGATGCTGATTTGGTCCCAGGCTCTACTCTAAGCAAAATACAACCAGAATAAGAGCAGCCTTCCCAAGCAGACCTGCCTCAGTTCCGGGGAAACCTCAAACCCTGTTTCCCCATCAACCACCAGCCTCCTCCATGTACTTGTTAATCCAAATAGATTTGGGCACGTACGTCTTTGCACAGGGAAAAATAAAAGATGTTACTTTAAAGAGGTTCAAAACATCTTTTTTCCTAACAGGGAGGTCCATGCTGACAGCCTTGATACGAGCTGGGTTCTACCTTTCTGAACTGAAATCATGAGGATTACTCACGTCTTTAAAAATAAGCCCATGTTGAAATTCCCTTGTTGGATTAAGACCTAAACCCTGCAATTGTCACTTTTCCCACCAGAGGAAAGTGCCAGTGGCTTGACTAAATATACCATCCACATCGTTGCCTGCCATTTCCAGAGTGTTTCTCTTTCCCCCTTCACTGGAACTCCTCCACATTTCTCTAAGTTTATTTTACTTTTTTGTTGGCTTGCTTTTCCCCCCCTCAATTCATCACCTTTCCTGCTACATCCCTTCCCCTGAGCTATTTGTGATCTCTCATCCTGCTCTTTCCATTTCTTTCCCAACCTTCTCTGCTCGTTTGCCACCCATTGCTTCAAACTTGGGAGAAACGACCCAAACTACGAATTTCTGCAGCAGTGGAAAACATAAGGCCAAATTCATCCTGGATTTGTGTCTCTTCCATGCAAGAGCTGTTTTCAGTTTTTCCAGGGTTGGGGCTACTTGCTGGTAGGGATTCCCTGATGTCTAGTAAGAGTTCTGCTGACACGAAGCCATTGCCAAGTGTCTTTGGGATGTCTCCATGTCCAGGTGTGCAGTCTTTGGGATGATTCTAATGCAAAAAGTGGACTTGTGGTTTTGTCCTACATACAAGAATAAGGCAAAAGCAAGGATTTCATGTGAGTCTGTGGTTTCACTCTGTGCTCATTTTGCTTTGAAACAAAAAGCATTCATGAACAGCTTTTAAAGCATTTTGGTTTCTGTTTATTCACCTGGTTTGGCCTCTCTCTCCCTCTGCAGTTTTCCTTGATGAAAAAGAAAAGAAGATGCTAAATTAAAAAAAAAAAAAAAAAAAAGAAAAAAAGAAAAGAAAAAAAAGAAAAAAGAAGGAAACAAGTTACTTTTGAGAAAAGCTTCACAGCAACCCAGAAAAATTCCATTAAACTGAAAGCATAGCATGGACCAGCACCCCTGCTTCCAGCATAGTACTGACACTCTGCTTGCATGTCGGTTCCAGGCACAGGCTGAATACCCACATAGTGTGCTCTGCCTGTGGGCTTGCCCAGGGGCTTAGCACAACCCAGCTACTTACCTCCAGCCCTCGCCACCCCTGGAATTGCTCAGCCAGGAGCAGCACTGAAGGCAGCTGTCGCCCTGGTTGCTGGCCAGCCCTTGTCTTCCCAGCCGGATTTCAAGGGGCTTGGGGAGCTCACAGGCTGCCTGGGTGCCGGGTTGCTCCCTTAAATGCTGCTCTGCTGGTTTAGCCAAGGCTGTCCATGTGCCCACAGCTGCCACTTGGAGCTTGTTTAGGCTGTGATGGGGCTAAGAATGCAGCAAGAAGAGTATCCAGTGTTGTGCTGATCACTTAAACCACCAGCACAGGAAAAAGCCCAGCCGTACCCAAGCCACTCCCAGTGCCGGCAAGCCATGACTCCATAGGACTCTCCTAGGAGACAGGAAGATGTTGGCTCATTAGCTGTTCCCTCTGTGGGGCTCTTCTACCCAAAACCTTGGGGAAAAGCCTTTTCTGTGCATTCATCTGACATCCTGATAAATAAGAGAGCCAGGGAGCAGCCTCCAGCCCCAGAGCCAAATGCCAGGCTTGCCATGTGTTCCCTGTGCAGCACCCCATATACTGCAAAGTCATTCTTGCTATTTTTGTTGGGTTTTTTTTCAGTGTTTAAAATAGTATCAGCTCTCTGCTGCAGCTTGCCAACAAGAGGTTTTCATAGCATGATGGGGAAGGGGATTGTGCATGCCCCAGGTGGTGGTGTGAGGGTGTTTGGGTGCAGAACCTTACTCGGATAACATGGGAGGATAGAGGCCAGTGGTGCTGGAGATGAGACATAGACACAGCCTTTGAGTCCCTTTCCATCTGATGAATTTGGTTTCTGCTGGAGGGACTGAAGCGGGAGAGAGGAAGAGATCAGGAGAGAGACATACACTGGAGGACTGGAAGAATACCTTCATGGCTGACCCCAGAGGTGGCTTGAATTATTTCAGCCGACTTCACCACTTTCATTTACAAGGCATATCCTTCCCTAACACGCTCACCCACTCCCATCTATAAGGTAACCCCTTAGGGGTACTAAAACAAACTGTTTACTTACTGATACCAGCTCACCTACCACTAGCAGTGTCACACTTCTCAGCTCCCATTATGTGCCAGCAGCAGCTCCCTCAGCCTGCCCCTCTCCACCAGCAGCATTTCAGCCCAGCATAGAGCAGGAAGCAGCCCAGGGCTCACACACTGGTCAGACATACACGATTATACAGGAACCGGATCTGCCCTGCACCCCAAAGGGTTGATTTTACCCTTGCCAGGTCATGATGTTAATTCCAAGACATCTCCCCTCCGCTGCTGTTTATTTTTGCTGAGACCAAGAGGTCACAGCCATGCCTGGCAATTCCCTGAGAACCTGCACTCTCAGGGCCCCCCAAATTAGCTATCTACAAAGCAAAGAGGTCTTTGTGTTAATAACCCTGGTGTTTTGATAGCTCAGCCAATATTTTGGTAGCTTTAGGCAGCACCTATAAATTTTGACAAGTGTGCCGATGCGATGGACCACTCTCCTTAGCTGCTGAGAGCCAGCTAATGAAACAAGGTGAGGTTTCGTTCTTCTTTTCTGACCATCTCTTTCCACAGCCTGCTTGCAAGGGCTTCATTTTTCCATCATCACAGCCCAATCAGACACTGAAACACTATAGCAATGACTGTGATTTAATTGCTTCTCCGGTTCAGTGATACCAGCTCTGTTAGTAGCTTGGAGTTTAACAACATGTGGGGTATTTATCCATGTACAGGGAGGGAGGATGCTCTTGGAGCATGCTTACCCCCTTGCCTGGGTGCAAATCCACCAGTTATGGTCTTGGATATGAAAAGTGAAGACACAAGCGTCATTTCTCATAATGCAGCATAAGCTACCCCCATCCGTGTTTACAATAAAAAGCCCTCTCTTGATGGAAGGAAATAATTTCCCCCCTTTATTTCCTCCCGGGCTTCTTGGCCACTGTATTGATCAGTATATCAACAATGTCTCAATTCAAGTAGTTTCCTAATGCACAGTGTGTGCAAGATTAAGCTTTTTCCAAGGATTTGCTGGTACAAAAGAAATGTATTTCACAATGAGGAGAATAATTGCCATTATAAATACCAAAGCATGATGATACCCACTTTGTAGTTACATTCCAAAGGACACTTTTTATTCAAATTCTCTGTTTTCAGGAGCTTCCCCTTCTGAATTTTGTCGCTGTTGTAAGGAGCCCAAAAAGGGATTTTTTTTGTCTGTGCATGGGAAGTTTGGCATAATTCATTCAGGATGTTGTGGTAATAGGGTTATGCTAAGCATGAAACAAAATAATTTTCATGCCTTTTGGAAGCTGTTCTGCTGTTTGCTTAATATCAAATAATTTCCCTTTTGACGGGTTACTCCTGTACGTTGCGTCTAATGCGATGCCACATATCCCAGGACTGACTGATCCTGGCATGTGCACCAGGCTTTTCTCCATCACCTGGATAAATCCTATCAGTGTGAGCCCCTCGCTGGGCTGGGTGAGCTGTGATTTAGGGAACGTACTCAGATCCTTGTCTCCTCACCAAAAAGAGGAGGCAAGCAGCCAGTGTCTGATCTTACAAGGGACACATCCTCCACTCCATCCCACTCCCCCATGTTAGACCCCATTAACCATGGGTTTGGTGCTTTGAGTGTATTTAGTGGCCTGGAAGTGCAAATAGATGCTTAAAATCCCACTGACAGCACAGGGAGTTAGGTGCTGAACTGGCTTAGATGCTTTTAGATCTCCCCATCCCATAGCAAACTTCTGTTGAGCTCCTTGCTGTGTCTTCAGGGATGAAATAGAAGTTTGACCCCTGAGCATACGCACTATGCACACGTGCTTTGTTGATTTAGAGGTGTGGGGGGGCTAAGCCTTTGAAATGCTTTCCCTCAATTTGAGAATACTATGATTAACAACTGATTTTTGCTGTATCCCAGTCCTTCTCCTTATTATCCTGAAAGTATAATAGCAGCACTCATGATTATGATGATGATTTATAATACCTATAAACACTGCTACTATTGCAGCTAAACCCTGTATCCCCCTCCCTCCCCAATGCATGTGATGCTGTTATTATGGCTATATAAAACGCATGTGGTAAGTGAGACTCAGGGATTTCGGGAGCCCAGACCCACCACGCTCCAGCGTGACGGCGCTGCCAGTTGTGCCAGGCGGAGGAGGGATGAAGTCTTGCCAATGGAGGCTTTATATCATCTGGGGGCTGCCCCGTGCTGCAGCTGGCAGGGGACCAGCGCGGCTCCTGGCATCCTTTCTCACTGTCTCAGGGCAGCTCTGATTTATGCCTGGCTCCCGTGGCCCTCCAAGGGCTGTCCTAGCTGGGGCTCCGGCTGCTTCCCTTATCTCCTGGCCATCTCCCATCATTTCTATCCCAAGCCTGGTTTTGGGCAGAGAAACAAGGATTGCTATGCTTATGCTTGGTGTATCTTGAGATCCCAGCTATACAGGAGACTATAATGGCAGACAAAATGCTTGTTTGAAACACAAATTCATCAATAAAACCACTTTTGGGTGATGGGACTGAGCATGTATTTCCCTGGCAGATGAGAAGGGGCATTCCCAGCCCCTGAAGTTTACAGAATAAAATCAAGCACCACTGAAAATTCAACGCTGAGCTCTGAAATGACAACCAGGAGAAAGGCTTTTGTTTTCCCCGTCCTTTTTTCTTGAACTGAACAGTACCTAACTGTTTAACTTGCAGCTAAGGATTATTTATGTAGGGCTCTTGTGTAGGTAAAGCACCACGTCCTTGGCCCTCTGCCCACGTAGCACAGTGCGGGATCTCTCATTACAAATTGCAGCTGTATAACATAACAGGAAACGTGGGGCTTTAAGTTATTCCACTGGAAAGATTAATTATTTGGAAAATAGTTATGCAGCAGCTTTGTGTATTTTTGGAGCAAAGGCGCCTGGCACCATCTTAAATTTAAAGAAAGGAGAAGAAGAAAAAGAGGCGGTGTAAAGAGTAAAAGTGTTGTGGGACTGTTTGATTCTTATTTTTTAAATCATATTTGAATCATCTGCTGTCATGGAAAGAGCAAAGTGGAGCTCCACGAAGGGCAGCCCTCAGCAGGGTGAGGGTGGTGGAGGGATGGGAGCTGCTGGATTCCTTGACCTTGATCCTCCAATCTAGTTGATTCTATGATACTGTTCTATGGCTCTGTCCTATTCCCATCCAAAATCCCATCCACCTGCTTAAGGAGAAGATGCAGGAGTCCTGCTGATGGGGGAGATGAGAAGCGAGCTTGGAGGCACAGGCTCAGCATGACAGGTTGTGGTGTCCTCAAAGTATGCTGAAGGCAGAGTATGGGAAAACACCAGGTCCTGGGCAGCCTCTTCCCTCCTGGTAAACACTCCTGACAAAGCAAGCACAGTGTCTGGAGGGGACCTTTTCCCATGGGGCAGAGGATAGGGTGACAAGTGATACCTCCTGCTCATCTCACAGAAACAGCATGGCCAGCAGCAAAGGGCAGCGACTGTCCCCTGTACTCAGCACTGGTGACGCCGCACCTCAAATACTGTGCTCAGTTTTGGGCCCCTCACTACAAGAAAGACATTGACGTGCTGGAGTGTGTGTGAAGGAGGGTAACGAAGCTGGTGAAGGGTCTAGAGAAGCACTGGCACAGGCTGCCTGGGGAAGTGGTGGAGTCACCATCCCTGGAGGTATTTAAAAGCCGTGTAGACGTGGTGCTTAGGGACATGGTTTAGTGGTGGACTGGGCAGTGTTGGGTTAACAGTTGGACTCAATGATCCTAAAGCTTTTTTCCAACCAAAACGATTCCCTGATTCCATGTCAGTCCATCAAGCCTTGTCTGCCGAGCTGTGAGCTTCTTTATATAGCCGAGTTCATGGGATTTTAATTTGCTCCTCTGCATGCGAGCGGTCACCCCAATTAAAGAAACCCACTAAAACAGCACCCTTGGTGCAGCAGTGCATGGGCATGGGTGACGGCCAGGTTCTCCCATCACCTCTGCAGATGCTTCTCAGTGACTTCAGAGAGGTCTGTGGCCAAAGTGAAATGTCTCCTTGATTAGGATTCCTCTTCGCATCCAAATGTGCTTAAATACCAGAGCTCTCCGGAGGGATGTGGTTTGGGTAAAGAAGCAGTAGTTATTTTTAGGCAGCACAATGCACCTCTTAGTAAAGTTTTTCCACTCAGACACTTCACTCGCGGCCATTTCGCAAGAGCAGCTATCCCACACCGAGCTTTGTGCTAACCTGGCTTTTGCCATGGTTGTGACAGGGAGCTGGTGGTCCTTCACTGCTCAGCTCGAGCTGCCGACATGAAATCCCTGAGGGAGAAAACCTCCTCAATGAGCATCTTGGTGGATTTGGGGAGGAATCTAGTGAAGACCATGACTTCTGGCCTGGTAATTGTGTTCCTGGATTCCTCTTCTCCCCTGCAGGCAGGATGTGCCCCAGAAGCAATGAGATGTGGATCCCAAACCATGTACATCACCTATCCTTCCATCAACGCACGGGGGGAGCCTGCTTCCAAAGCAGCCCAGTTTTCCCCATCTGTACTGGGAAAAGGACAATTAATAATAGATTAATAGCAGCAATAGGCTGTATTCAAGGTGTAAATGTCTCATAATTGACGCAGGATGGTCCATTATTTTAAATTCTTATGCTCCAGCTCCTGGCAAAGAATAACATCAGATTATGGAGGAGCATAAAGTTTCTTATAAAATCAAGAATGGCTCCTATGTAAGTAGTAAACCAGAGAGAGCAGTTTCTTAACTTTCCAAGTTTTTATTTCTTCTCCATTTGCTGCTACCTCAGACTAACCAAAACTCCATGTTTTTCTAATAGAAAAACAGTATTTTTGCAAAACTCTTCAAGCCACAGTAGTTCAGCTTTACCACAATAATGCACCACTCTGCTATAGCAAATGTTAATATATGAAAAACCTGCTGGGTATTGGGAAACAAAAAAAAGGAGGAAATTATTTAATTTAATGCCTCTACATTTCAGTGTGTTTGATAGAAGACAGAAGGCAAAAAATAATGTTAGTGGAAGGCTACTTTCTTTACTGTGTTACACCTCGTGTGGCTGTTGGCTCTTTTATACCTGTGACGCATTCCCAAAGCAGATATCCACAATATCTTTCTGGTCTGGGACATGGAGAATCCCACCCTACCTCAGAGCCCAGATCTTAGCCCAGCTACCTGTGTTAGCTAACTTGTAATCGGCATATCACTAAGCTGTCCAATATAGGACTGTGGTCGTTCAAGGCTCCATCTAGACTCAGTGGAAAGAGAGACCCTATGGAAGACAATGCCTAGCTGTAACTCCTGCTGGGAGAAATACCTCTTATGTCTTCTGGGCCATTGGCTACAGGAAAAGCAGAACTACTCATTTAGGTTTTTCAGAGAACTGCTTGAAGGTGGGTGAGACAAACAGAAGGCAACAGTGAGGTGTGTCAGGAAAAGGTCAGCAAACCTTGGTGCAGTACATAACATAAACCTTTTATGTGGAAAGAAGAGGCCACTGTAAATAGCACGAGGGTGGTTAAGTCTGAGGCTAGCAGAGGAGCTCAGCTGAGAAACAAGGGTGGCATAGATAAGCTGAGAAGCTTCCAAGAAACCAAGTCCTTTGGGCAGAGCCACAAATCTTCTACACTCAAAAGTCACCTGAAGACAGAAGGTGCCTGGAAGAGCAAGGTTTCACTGCTGGCTCATGTGCATCCTCATTGTACAACAAAAAGCAACACTGGGGATGTTGTTCGGCATGACGGTCGTTTGAGTTTGCCAAAGAGCCAGATGTTCCTTGCCACAGGGAAATTATCTTCCACACCTTGGCATCTGCTGCCTGTAGCTGCCAGTAAAAGAACGGGTCAGACGCAGTGTGCAGAGGGGCAGGTGGCACATTGCAGTGGCTTTTTCAAATCATTACCAGGAAGAGGTATTACGACAATATTTGGCTTGAAGTGATGCAGATAAATGCTGTGAACAAGCCCTGTGAATGTGGCTCGGGGAGCCACTGAGATTAGCATTTATCTCTTGATATTTCAGAGCGCCGCGGCAGAGGATTTCAGGAATGAAGGATTATTTGGCAATAAAATCCTATTCTTGGAGCTGTGCACATCAACGAGCAGATCCTTAAGTGAGCATCCAGGCAGCAGGCTGTGAGTGATTGTGTGCCTGCTTGCACCAACTTGTACTCCAAGGGGTGAACACCAAGCCCTTGCTAAGCATCCTGCAGGGCTGGGTTTTCCAGAAACTAACCTCAAATTAAGCAAAGGGATTGAAAAATCAGGAGGAAAAATAGCAAATCTCTTTATATTCCATTCGAGGAATGAACAAACCTCTGGCAAAGAGGCTTTTGCAAAATCTGGCATCTAAATTATCTGCTGGAGCCAGACTATTGCCTTTGTAAGGCACTGTGAGGTCCTTCCCTCAAAGAAGATGTTTTCTAGGTGAGAAACACAGGATGAGCAGAGGAACAACGGCTCCAGGAGCAAATTCCCTGCTCATGGGAGGGGGTAATCTGTTGCAGACCCCCACGGGGCAGAAGTTACACCAGCCTTGGTGCTGCCGATCCTGGCCTCCAGCCAGTCCCTCCTACCTTTCTCTGTCTCCTATTCCACCACCATCCCAATTTGATGCTTGCTGATCTCCAGGAGGCTAAAAAAAGGTAATGGGAAGGTCTTAATAAGTCTGGAAAAATCGGGAATGCTTCCTAAAACCCTGGCTTGTGTGACATCCATCTGCTCAGAGCACACATTAGCAGGTTGTTTCTTCTAAATTAAAAGCTGTGATAAACTCAGCTGCTCTCAGCTCCGGCACCGTCTTTATCCTTGGGAGTTTATTTGCTGAGATGAAAGGGACTGTTCCCATCTCCTATATCCCGACTGGCCCAAGTTGCCTGCACAGACCTCTTCATCCCACCATAACAGATCATGGGTCTGTCCTGGTTTTCTCAGAGCTGCCAATGGAGCAGGGCTGGGGCACAAGCAGCACCAGGCATCTTTGGGATGCGGCTTGGACCACACGTGGTGGACCCGCTTGGCTCCTGAGCACTGTCACCATAATCATGGTGGAGCCTGGCAGACGTCTGAGCCACCGACACTAGCAATTAAGTGTAATTAACTAAGGGGGTGGGTGTGTGTTATATGGAAACACAGCCCTGCCGTGAGTGCTGATGTTAGAGGTAAACAGAGAGCTGAGCAGAGAAATAGAAGTCAACTCTGAATTTTTAGTTCATTTTCTTCTCACAGACCTGCTCACTGTTACAGACCTCAGCCTTTGGTTTGTTCCTCTGGTTTTCACACAGACCCTGTTCAGGTGGATAAGGGACACCCCACTGCCCATCAAATGCCATTGAGGGATGAGGATCTGACCACATCCTCTGTGCAGAATTACCCCAGCAAATCCTGCCCATGGTGGGATCGGTGAGACATCGCCATGGGGGAGTGAGTAATCTCATGAGCTCTTGACGTGTCAGGGAACAGGATGGAAAGGGCGAGCTGAGCCTTCAAAGGATGGGTGAAGATGGACCCTGCAAACTGGATTGCCTGGGGTTATGGTTTATATGTGCTTTTGGGTTACCTTGAGCAGCTGAGCAGGAAGGTAAAACAATGACCCAGATAACGTTCCTGGTCAAAACAAAGGAGAAGATGTTTACTGAGGAGTAGCTCCTAGCTGGCTCCAGCCAGGCAGGCTGCATACTCTTCTCAAGGCTGAATCTGAGATAAAAAGGGAGATCTCAAACATTAGAGGACACCAGGGCCCAGCCAAGGCTTAGGGGAGGAGGAGAATGGAGAGGTCATAGAACTGTACCTGCTGCTGGTGGCCAGGGAGAGTGACTGTGTCTTTGAAATGAATAAAAATGGCTTTACACGAGGATGGTTTGATGTTGAGCTAGGCCAGGGCTTATGTGCCTCCAGATCAAACGGGCCACTGGCCACAAAGTCCTGGACAAATGTGCTGTCCAGCCACATGGGAGGGCTGTCCCTGTGCCTTAGGGGACCTTTGGACCACCACATTTTGGGGCTTTCATGTATTTGACAGCATGCAACATCTCAAAAAGATGCTGGCACCTCCCCACCTTAAAAAAGGAGAAAAAAAGGTATTGCAAGGCCAAAACCAACTTTGCAAAACATCTTTCTTTGGGATAAGGAGCTTTGGGTGGTATCAGGCAGGATTTTCAGAAGTGGCTGATAATGATAAAACAAGAAGTCTCCTGAAGCTACGTGGGGGGATGAATTTGGCCCAATGGGAATTGAAGGGGAAAGTACATTATATCCCCATAACTTTAAAATACAAATGCCTCAGGACAGTGAGGTTTTTACATATCAAGCAGAGCACTTGGTAAGAGGCTTTGAGGTGGGAGTGGCAGCCCTTTATTTTTCTGAGCATCCCAGAAATGCATCAAGGCTGCAGGGAATGTTAATATATTTTATTGGACAAGCTGCTGGAGCTGGAAACAGCTTGTCAGCTGTTGGGCACATGAACACTTCCAGAATAAAAACAAAAAAAAACCCCTTAAAAGCTTTTAAAAAGTGCCCAGAAATACTTGATTCGTGCCAACAACACCTTAAATAAACCATCAGAAGTAGCCAGACAAAAACTAGAAATATCCTCCGAAACCAAAGATGTTGTATGAGCGTGGATCAGCTTTGGGCAAATTATAGCTGAAAGGCAAAAATCCTTTCCTACAAAATTTTCCTAGAAAGTGTACTCAGTCCTCCTTTTCTTCCTATCAAAACTCGAAAATGTAATGAAGAGATTGACTGAGACCCAGCCAGGCTGGACATGGATGGGACACCGGCCTAGGCAGGTTTGCTTTGATTCACAATTCTGATTTATGCCAAAAAATAGCACTATAGGAAATCCCTGTGGATTAGCAGGGTGCTCTTGTGGTTGCTGGAAGAGCCTGAGCAACCCAGGCATCCTGAATGAACAAGGCCTGATGGCAGGAGACATATTAATATTATGAAAGAACCCAAACTAGACAATTCCAGCTTTGGAGCCTCATCCCGTTTTGTGTTTGATCCTATTCAGGACCAGACAGCTCATGAGTCTGAAGCTCTCACAGTCACTGGGGTAGTTCCAGATTTGGATTTCTAAGAAATCTGGTTGAAAAGACAAGACTGAAGTCAAAGCAAAATAGAGTATTTCTCATCCTCTGTATTCTTTCATGCTTCTTGCTTTCCTACTTCCCTTGTTTTATGAATTGTTAGGAAGATCAGACAATTTGCCATGAACCCCTACAGCCAAAGAGTTATTTAATCAGTTATTACCCAGGCACTTGCTACCTGCTTTGCCTATCTAAAAGGCATTAAAATATAAAACTAAATGGTTTTGTTCAAGTATATTGCTTTGACATTACTTATTCATAACCAGAATCTGTCACGTTGGGTCAAGCTGTGGTGTTTATCGCTGCATCCCCTCTCACTCTGAGCACTTCTCCATCTGAAGAAAGGGAGAATGTTACAAGCAAAGTCCACAAGGCTCGTTTCTTCTATTGCTATGCAAAAGGCACTTCAAGCGAGGTTGACATCAAAGCGCTACCGCAAGCACCAAGCATAATAAGCGCCAAGGAAGGACTGCCACGATTCATACATCAGGAGGGAAACAGAGGCTGCAGAACAGCGTTTCCCTCTCTTTGGGCTCCTTTTTGTGGTGAGGTTCTTGTCAAAGGCACAAAAAAGGCAGCCCCTTGCAACATCAGACGTTTGTTTAAGTCATGGTGGCTGCCAGAAGATAATAGCCGTCAGTGTAAAATTACAACTCATTCTGCATAATGCTGTGCTGATTACCATGAAAGCAATGGCAGTATTTGAATTTTACTCCCTTTTTTCCCCCCTTGTCTTTGTTGCCATGCTTAGCTGAAGAGCTGGATGTGCCAGCCTCACTGTTTTGTGCTCAGACCTGCATGGCTGGCCTGATGTCGCTTGTACGTCGCTCTTTTTCCTTTCAACACAAAAGGTTCATTGCAGGTACCTTAGGGTGGGTGGACAATCCTACTGCACAGCATCCTTGTGGAAAGCCTTTGTGGGCTCTTCCTTGGGTCCCCTTCAGCGGCAGCATGGCTGTCCTGTGATGGGGAAGCGCTTTTCACTGTCTTTTTAAGTCTGAGGAAGGGAAACACAAAAGCTTGAAGTCACTTGTATTGTTCACAATACAAGTGGCATAAATGGGCTTTGCACACGGATGTCTGGAGTCATGAGGATTGACATACCCAGCATCCTCCAAGTGCTTCTAGCAGCACTGGAACCATAATGCTGCCACAAACAGAGCTCAGCGAAGATTTTCCTCACCACCACCTTGAGTATTTACTCTGAGTTTTTCTCTGTAGTCGTGGCTATGCTCGACCTCAAGACCTGAGCTAGATTGTTTAAGATGAACTTGGGTTAAACCATGACATCAGTGTCAGTGTTTTTGTAGTAGGAAGGTCCTGGAAATCTTGGCCAGGGGAATAATTAATGAGGGATGCTTGGGAAGGTACTATTTGGGGATAAGCAATTACCCAAAGGGAATCCTCTGCTGAGAGAGGAGGATGTTTTGCAGCCATGACAAAAGCTGGCACTTAATTCTGCTTGATGTGAAGAAAAAAAAGATAATCACGAGCATTTTTCTATGCTACGGGATGAGACACTGCTTGAGTGAGGGACATTGCTGCAGGAAGTCAACTGGATTAGTTACAGGACATGTAGGAACAAAATATGGCAAGGGGTATAATTATGAAACAAGGAGAAGAAGAATGGCTGATGTTTCGCCTTAGGAAACCCAGTCAGTACAGCTGTTCATAGAATCACAGAATGGTTTGGGTTGAAGGGACCTTAAAGCTCATCCAGCTCCAACCCAAGGCCATGAGCAGGGACACCTTCCACTAGACCAGGTTGCTCCAAGCCCCTGTGTCCAACCTGGCCTTGAACATTGCCAGGGATGGGGCAGCCACAGCTTCTCTGGGCAACCTTGTGCCAGTTTTACCCTTACAGTAAACCATCTGAATTCAGCCACAAACAAAATGTATTTCAATACCTGATCTTGCCTGATGGGGCCTCTGTGATCACCAAACATCCCCTCACCCCTCAAAGCACACCCATGGGGACAAAAAGCAAGAGAGCAGAACATCTGGGGCATGGGGTAGTGTTTGGACAGCCAGATGTGTCTGCTGGCTTCATGCTGTGTCCTGCCTTGGTCAGAAAGGGTTTGCTAAAACATTGCAGAGCTGGAGGTGCTGTGCTTGCCTGGTTTCATGCAGCTGGAGCCTAACCGAGGTTAATTATATCTGTGCTCTGCTTAATAAACATATAGGTGTCTCCTTCCTTCTGTCCTAAAGCGATTTAGCTGGTAAAACTGCAATTCATGTGGTGTGTCCCTGAGTATCTGGCTCTGCTGCACCCAGTGCTGCTCATGCGCTGTCTGAAGGGGCAGAATCTAGATGGGATTTAGGGTGATGCTCACATGCTTTCCTGATCCCCACTCCCTCCATTTCTTCACAAAGGAGTCTGAAGGGGTTTTGTGAAGAGCCTGAAATGCGATTTTTGGGCTGTGGTCGGGGTTATGGGTCACAAAAGCATCTGGAAAACATTCCAGGTGCTCTAAAGCAGGGGGTCCTGCAAAAAAAATCCAAACAGGCATAATGCCCTCAAAGGAGCTGACATGTCCCCTTCCCATGCAGGAGCCTGCTCCCCATACAGCTGCATCTACCTTTAGTTCACAGTCAGCCTTTCCAAAGCCTGACAAATCACCATAAAAAAGGCTTTCTGCCTTTTAACCCGCCCCTGGAAATGCTGTCTCCCCTCTCCCTGGTATCACAAAGTTGCCAGCAGTGCTGTGGGGGAGAGCAGAAAAGAGCCGTTCTTCTTCTTCTTTAACACCCTCAGGTTTTACTTAGGTCAAGACATGCTCATCTACCGTCTTCTGGTGATTCACAAGCCAGAAAAAGATCCTCGCTACTTCAGGGGAGGGATGCACGAAGTCCTCAGCCACCGTGAGTCACTTCTCTGCCAAATGCCAGTTTTGCATCAGAAGCATGTTTTACTTGTATTTGGAGAGGGCTTTTTTCTTTCTTCTCAGTTCTGTCGTTCGAGGACACAGCCCTGCCTGGGAGGTGGTGAGCACCCAAAAATCCTGTGAAACTGGTGGGTGCCGGAGCCTCTAATGTGGGATTTGGGACTAGAGCTTCCTGGCGTGTTAATTAATGTAAGACCTCCTGATTTTGTAGGAGTAACTTAATCAAGTTTGTAATCAGGACGGTGGTCTAAGCAGGATGTTAAAAACTAATCAGAAACGTGAAGCTTCACATAGGCTCCTGCAAGGAGGAGGGTTTCTGAGGGGTCACTGGATACAGATATCTTCACTTCTTTGGTCTATTTGCTGCCATTGTGCTTAAGAAACCTTCTTCCCCAGTGGCTGCTATAAAGAAATCTGGAAGGTTTTGTGGCATTTACAGGACTTTTCCTCGCTGGAAATCTGTATACTTGATCTTGATCTTTAGCTACGTCCTTCTCCCTTGCTTTTCCTTCATTTTATCAGGCTAAACAGTGTGATTATTACCTGCCATAGTAAATACATGTCAAAGATCCTGAGTTAGGAGGAAACAGAGCAGTTGGTACCATTGCAAGCTTCCTTTCTCCTTGCAGATAAAACTTGGTAGGTCTAGTTGGATCCACACATGCTGTCATGTTTAAATGATTAAACACTGGCCCTTGGTGGCCAATGCCTCAGTATTATGCAATGAAGATGAAGCTCTCAGAGGACATCCCTCCTCAGTAACAAAGTCAGTGAAGATGCCAGTCCCTGTTCCCCAGTAAAAATGGTACAGGCTGTGCCACAGGCAACCACATGGATGTTTCACTTCTTTTTTCCTTTTCCATCTAATTGAAGGTTAGAGGTTTCCACGTTGGACTGGAGGCTATAGACACAACAACCCGCAGAGCCATACCTTGAGATGTCCTTGTTTGTCAGGGTACAAAGAGTAGCTCCACTGAGAAAGAGAAACTGGGGCTAAGGTGAGAGGGAAGAAGGACAAGCAAAAGAAGAAAGAGAGGAAGCAGAAGCCATAATATCCCTCTTTGACCCCCCTCCCATCACGTGCATGATCACTGTGTGCTCACATGAGCACTAAGTGCTAGTGAAACACTAGACAAAACACAAGCTGCAGCACCAGGGGCAGTAGAAAGAATGGAGACAGCCAAACGCTCTTTTTAGGGAAACCTGCTTAGCTTCTTGCATGAAATATGCCCAAGCAACATCTTCAGTGCTTGTTTCCCAAATGAGGGCTCCTAATTATTTATGTACATGTGCGATTGTCTCCAGTTGATGCTCACAGACCTGTGTGTAGTGTGGAAGCTTGCTGGGGAGGGATGGGAAAGCCCTATTAAATCATTAAGCCTCTCCCCTGAAGTGCAGGCCGCGTGCTCTCAATCTGATAGAAACTGATACTGCAGTTTATCTCTGTCAGAAGTGCTGTGAACACTTAGCGCCTGTCTCTTAATCTTATTGTTTCCTTAAAACACCACGTCCTTGGGCTCTGCTGTTATTTCAGCAGAAAAAGGGAAATGTGAAGGGGAGATGGTGCTTAACCAACCTGACCACCTTCTGCAGAGAGGTGATGGGAAGACACGGGGGGAGCAGTGGATGCTGTTACCTTAAGTTCAGTAGGGGTTTTGACACTGTCTCCCACAGCATCCTCATAGACCAGGTGACAAAGTACAGGTTAGAGGAGTGGATGATGGGGTGGGTTGAAAACCAGCTGAATGGCTGGGTCCAGAGTGTTGTGGTTAGGGGCACAAAGTCCACTTGGGGGCAAATGCTGCACCCCAGGGGTTGGCACTGGAGCCAGTGCTGTTCCACATCTTCATTAATGACCTCAGTGATGGAACAGGGTGCATCCGCAGTGAATTTGCAGACAATACAAAACTAGAAGTGGCTGATACACTAGATGGTTGTGCTGCCATCCAAAGGGTCCTCAACAGGCTGGAGAACTGAGCTGTCATGAAGTTCAACAAGGGGAAATGCAGAGCGCTGCCCCTGGGGAGGAATAACCCCAGGCATCAGTGTGCACTGGAAAGCAAAGAACCTGGGGTCCTGATGGACACCAAGTTGCACATGATCCAGAAATGTGTCTCTGTGCCAATGGCAGCCAACAGATTGGGCTGGAGGAGGTGATTCTGCATCAGAAGGGATGTTGCCAGCAGGTAGAGGGGGGTGACCCTTCCTCTGCTCAGCACTGGTGAGGCCACACTGGAGTGCTGGGCTCAGTTCTGGGCTTCTAAATATGAGGGACATATGGAGATACTGGAGAGAGCCCAGCAAAGAGTCAGTAAGAGCATCTTACACATGAGGAGGAGCTGAGAGAGCTGGGACTGTGCAGCCTGGAGAAGAGAACACTCGGGGGGACCTCATCCGTATGTATAAATACCTGAAGGTAGGGTGTAAAGAAAGCAGAGCCAGGCTCTTCTCAGCGGTGTCCTGTGACATGATGAGAGGCAATGAGCATAAACTGAACACAGGAAGTTCCTCCTGAGCATCAGGAAATGCTTTTTCACTGTGAGGGTGACCAAGCTACATCACAGTTTGCCCAGAGAGGTTGTGGAGTCTCCATCCTTGGGGATATTCAAAATCTGTCCGGACATGGTCCTGAGTGACCGGCTTTAGGTGTCCCTGCTTGAGCAGGTGGCTTGGACCAGATGATCTCCAGAGGTCCCTTCCCACCTCAACATTCTGATTCCCTTTCTGACTTCTATTCCCAGATAAGAAAGTCTTCTCTGCCTCTCTCTTGCCTATATTTTCTAGGCATCATCAGCCAAGATATTTGTCATCATCAACCAAACTTTCCAGTATTGGGAAACTGAGTCCTATTCCCAGGGCTTCAACGACACATATTCAGCAACAAGTGCTGCCTTTCATCAGGTTTTTCACCACTCTTCTCCAAAGGGATGGTATCATAACCATCATCTTCAGTGGGTATCAGCAACTATGGGATTTTTAATCCAGTAAACCAGTGTTTTAGCACCGTGATATTAGAAGAGTTTTCCTCCTTTACATCTTGCCTGTAAATTATACTTCCATGGGGGAAACCATTCGTACCCTGCCGTCTCCTGAACTGGCCAAACATCTACAAGCGTACTGCTAATCTGCTTTCGCTAATGAAAGCATCAATTCCTAGCAGAGATAGTTGTCATTAAATCAATAAGACACGTAACCCATTCTTCTGGTGCCGCACATGAACACTTGAGCAGCTTGTTAACAAGATGTGCTAACGCTGAGCTCCCACACTCCAGAAGTTTCCCACTGGTGCTGCAAAACTGGTACCTGGTACCAAAACTGGTACCAAAAAATGGTACTTGGCCTATGGAAGAGCTTCCCCAGTTTGCTTTGTTCCTCTAAACATTTTAACCCTGTTTTCCCTCTGGTTTTTCAGTGTTTGAAACCTGTGGATCGACTTTGCTCAGGTGGAGGCAGTGTGGGCTTGAATGAAGCACTGACAGCAAACATCAGGCATTGTTTTGCAGAGTCAAATGCTGCCACAGAGACAGTTCTCGGTTTGTGCACCTATTTATTTTCTCCCTAGAGAAGCATCAAATTGACTCCTTGTCATCCCTAAAGGGTTTCCTTCATTGCCTGGGATTTACTCCTCATATTGTTTTTAATCACTTGAAAGCAAAACTGGGGTCTTGTTTTTCTGGGAAAACCCCTGTTCCTGGAAATCTGGAGGCCAGCTAATGTTTTAAGGATAAGGAGATGACCCCAAGGTTGGCAGCTTTGCCTCCAGAATACTTCCTGATGTTAAAGTGCAGCTGATGTGGCTTTTCTGTTGAGCACCAAGAGTAGCCTGTGCTGAAAAGGGAGTGCTTCTATGCCATGAACCAGCCTTTTTTACTGCTTTTACAGGTTTTTGGTGGCTGGGTCTGACCATCTCTCCAGAAGACCTTCATCCTTTCTTCATGCATGTTCTGTGTGCATTGACATAGAGGGATCGAGGGCTGCAAAATCAAGAATCCTACCACTGACCTGCTGGGTTGTAGGTTAGTTTATGTCTGAAAAGCACAGCAACAGCAAAATGTTTTATGTGTGTCTGTTCAGAAAGACAGGCAGGGAGGTAAGGAGGGTGATGATGCTAGAGGAGGAGAGGAGAAATATAAAAGGAGCAAACAAGCTGCAAAGAGAAGAAAGCCAGAGGTGCTTAAGGAGAGAAACACAAGAAGCCAAGCTGATTATGGAGAAGAAGAGGTTGTGCTTCAGAACAGGAAGGGAAGCAGCACAGAGAGACGTGAAAGAGCAGTAATGACAGGGAGATGGATCAGATGGGCAGGCTGTGGATTGAACGCGAAGAAACAAAAGGGCAAGGACAGATACATACGGCTTTGCAATTAGCGGCTGTGATTTATGTTTGCTTCTTTGTCTTATTATCCTCCCCTGGCAGATGTCCTGCAAGCAGCAGCAGTCAGGGGGGTATCTGGGGAGTGGAGAGAGGGGATTTAAGTAGTCGGACTAACTGTGAGGTATGGAAAGGACTTCTAGCAGTCTGTACAACAATTCCCTACATAATTCTCATTAGAAATTAAGTAGTAGCTGACCTTTTGTTACTAATTTTAAGAGATCCCCTCTCCCTTTACCCCAACATTTGTGCTTCTCACAGCAGGTTTCTGTTCCCTTGGGCACTCAAAGCTGGTTTGGGTTTCAGTTGCTGGCTGGTGAGGGGCTGGAAGGAAGGAA
>NW_009927739.1:14616-24345 GCF_000696875.1 Nestor notabilis | reverse complement strand
GAAAGTGGAGCAGAGGAAAAACTTTCTTTGTTGGAGCTAATCTGCTGCTCTCCTCCCTGATCCTTTCTCCTCATGCTGAGCATCCCCTTTCCTCTGTACACACACACACCACGAAGTTTCTATCCCATCCATTGTGCCAAAGCTGAAAGGAACATGTTTGCACGGCCATCACTGGATTAGCTGGCGAGGCTGTGAGGCTGACAGAGAAGCTTGAAACTGGGAAAGGGGCTTAGATATTTGACTTTGATTTATTTTCTATGAGTTTTTCCCACCTCTGCTCACATGGCAAGATTAACACTGTAAGCAGGGAGCAATAGGCTATTCTTAACCTAGAGCTGGCCGGGAGGGAGCTCCATCGCCTCCAGGAACAAAGGAGGAGCTGGGGCTGCATGGGAGGAGAAGCAGGAGGCAAACGGGGTGAATTTGGGAAAGGAGGGGTGCAATCCCTTGGGAGCAGAGGTCGGAGAGGCTCGGCTGCTTGTAGGGGGCCTGCTGCCGCCATGGCAAAGGGCAGGAGGGATGTGCGGGTGACCACAAGCTCCTCCACTGGGTGTCCCTCAGGGAGTGAGTCAGGACCTGTGGGCTCACCCTTTCCTATAATAGCTGGGGCCGAGGGTGTTTACCCTGTCTGCTCAGGAAGCCCAAGCACAGGCACCCTTTGTAGTCCTCCCGTCCCTGCAGGAACCCACCCGCAGCTCCAGGCTAACCGGCTTCATGCTCAGGGCACCTCGGGACTCGTGTTCCTCTCAGGGGAATCAAGGAATAAAGCTCCTGGGATTGACTGTGTTAATAGTGGCACTACAGAGCTCTATATAAATGCAACTACATGAATATATAAACTTTGCTTCGCTGTTCAAAAGCTCCAGGAAAGCTCATGTCTGGAGTGAGCACGCCTCAGTAAATCACTCCCAAATACCTAATTTGTTGGCCTGGCAGGGCTCACACCATGACAGCTTGGAAATAAGACTGTAAGTGCATTATTAGTCCCTCCCTTAGTCTTCTTTTGGAATTTCTCTTACTGTTTTTCTCTTATCTAGAGGTCCTTTGGGTGAGCATCTGCTACCTGCTTGCCCAGCTTGGCTGCTTTTTCTTGATATCCCAGCCTCTTCCCTGTCTTCCTTGGAGGCTGTAGCAGCTTCCGTGCACTTAGAAGAGCTCAGGAGGAGCCTTGCCCGAGAAATGGGGATTTGCTGCCTCTTAGGCCGAACAAGAGCACACACTCGTGGTAGTAAAGCATTAAATCTCCTCTGGCATTATGTGTAATAGATGCAAATCCCTGTTTTTCTATCTGGTCTGTGGAATGGGCATCCCTGCTTTTCCTTTAAGGGAATCTGTGAACATCGATCGAGAAACACAACTCGGGTAAAATGCAGGGATCCCCATTTCCACTTGCAGCTGTTAAGGCAGTCTGGATACCCTAAAAAAGCTGGAAACAGCCTTGCTCTTGGCCAGAGCTCATCCCTGTGCTTGGAGGTGACTTCTCCCCCCAGCTGTCTCTTGCTTCCCCCTGGAGCCAGGGGGTTGCAGATGCCTTGTTAAAGGTGGCTCAGTTGGGCACCTGTGGATCCCAAATTAAGCAATCAAAGGAAAAAGTGGGATCCTTAAAGAAGTGAATCCATTTTTGCCCTGGAAAGCAAAGGTTACTGGCTCAGCCTGGATCAGTGGGGAGCTTCAGGCTCTTTGGAGGAGAAATGGAGGTTGTCCCTTCCTTGGTTGGAGCAGCTTTGACAAGTTCTGGAGGGAGGGAAGCAGAGGAAAGGATGGGAATGAGTAAAATAAATCCAGGGGAGAGAAAACTTCCATCTGTTGTTATTCACTGCCCAGTTGCAGAAAGGGGAAAAAATGCCTGGATGCTTCTTGTGCTTCCAAAAACACATAGAAGTGAAACTGCATAAATTGTTTAAAAACCCAACATGGGTTAAATAGGATTTACCTGCCAAAGCTGAAGGGGGAAGGAGAGAGAAAGGAAGAAGACATCAATTATAGGGAGAGCAGAAAGTATTTTGATTGAAAAATGTCAACAAGCTCTCCTGAACGCTGGAACAAGCAGCAGTGATTGTGTTTGTACAAAACAAGCCCCTCTTCCCTATGTAGAAGATTGGTTTTATTTTCCCCGTTTTAGAGCATCTGCCTTTCCCAGAAGAAAGCCAAATAAAACCCTGCACACATCCCAGCTTCCCCCATTGAACTCTCCAGAAAACTTTGGGTAACAGAGAGGGGGAAAGAAGGAAAACCCCCTCAGAAACAGAATACGACAGCAAGGTCTAGGTCCAAAAAGACCTAAAAATAGCTCTGGCAACTGGTCTCTGTGTTGGTGATGATGTTCCAGGGAAGAAGCTCTTCTTGCACATACTGGCTCCTAGCTCAAATCCAGGCGTACAAAGGGATTTTGTAGGTGTTTGGGTTGTTGCAAGTTTAGTGGCTCGCTGAAGACTTCTAGGTTTTTTAATTCCCTAATCCTACATGAGTGTTGTAGGCTGAGAAAGACATAATCCGGGCTCCTTGAATGAATCTCGCAGAGTTCTGTTCTTAGACAGAAAATGAATTAGGTTAAGCAGGGATTAGAGGAGACACGCCACATGCCCACTTGGCCCTGTGCAGTTGCAATTGTTTATGTGTGAGCTGGGAAAAAAATGGCTGGGAAAAAAAATAGTTGTAAAAATTAATGGGACTTCCAAAGGAAAAGAAAAATAAAGTAATAATAAAAAGGAGCCTTGGAATCTTGGGGAGATTTTCTCAAAATCATAGAATCAGAATGGTTAGATTTGGAAGGGACCATAAAGCTCATCCCGTTCCAACCCCCTGCAATGGGCAGGGACATCGTCCACTAGAGCAGGCCGCTCCAAGCCCCTGTGTCCAACCTGGCCTTGAACACTGCCAGGGATGGGGCAGCCACAGCTTCTCTGGGCACCCTGTGCCAGCGCCTCAGCACCCTCACAGGGAAGGATTTTTGCCTAATATCTAATCTAAATCTCCCCTTTGTCAGGTTAAAGCCATTCCCCTTTGTCGCATTACTAAATGCCCCTGGAAAGTCTCCCTCCAGGTTTCTTATAGGCCCCCTTTATGTACTGAAGACTGTTGTAAGGTCTGAACAGCCCTGGAGGTCCAGGAGAAAATATATCTAGGATGGAGCCAGCATCCATGGAAAGATGGAGGTTCAATGGCTGTGGATGGGCCTGAGAATACTGAGGGAAAGCTTTGCTGCACAAATAAAGGCTGATAGGGAGACCTTAAGACCACAAAGATCATGACAATTTGGGGGGTGTTTTAGGACCTGCAGTCACAGCAAGTGGGCAGTGATGGCCCAAGGCTTGTCCTCCTTAGCACTGGTGTTCTCCAGCCCTGAAAGGCCAGATCCTGCCTGTGTGCTGGAGCCAGGCTTGCTGAGCACGGAGCGCGGTGCCCGCATTCTGGATCTTCTATTTTAAGCAGCTTCCGTCAGAGGTGAGGAGTTGAAAGTTGCCATGCCGACAGGGAGAATTCAGCCCCTAAAATAGCCAAAAGTTGCTCCTGCGTCATGCGAGCGTGCGTATGCTTCCTGCGAGGGAGGCGAGGACCAAGCTGGGGTGTACGGGGAGGCTGTAAGGATCCTTCCTGTGCAGGGCAGAAACGGCCCCTTGGAGAGAACATCTCTAGGATGCTTTCAGACTCCTGCCCTACAGGTATCTGGGTGAATTAAGCAGCAGCAGCAGGCAGGACGACAGCAGCAGCGATGAGAGGATCCTGGGGATCACAGCATTGAAAACGTAAAAGATCATTCCTGTTTTCATTGCTGGAGATCTCAGCCTCCAGACCCTGGTAAGGACCCAGTCCTCAGTATGAGACACTGGGAGCAGAGGAAAAGAAGCTGGGTGGTTTAGGAGGGAATATTCATTTCCCAAGGAGGTCTTGCACTATGCTTGTGGGGCAGTAAGGGTCCACTACTGTGTAAACAGTATGCAGCTTCATGCTGGAGGTACCTGAGGGCTGCACTAAGCAAGCTGTGTCCTGCTCATCAAGGTCCTGCAGCACTCTGTGATGCAGGAGTAAATGGGCTTGGGTTTGCATTTTCCCTGTTTAATTTGCTGTCCAATTCAATTCGATCAAAGATCCCAAAATGCGGATTTTTGGGGTTTTTTTAAAGCTCTTTAAAACTGGGGTAGCCCCTGCAGAGGTGCCCAAAACACTCAACCCAGTGACACAGATCTGCCAGGGGTCAGGGGGTGTTTTTTCCCCTTGCACATGCTCAGTGAGGTTATTCTCCATCCTCACAGAAGCACAAACACGAACACTGTTTAGCCACCTCTGAGCAAGGAGGAAATCAAGCCACTTCACATGCTCAGAGCCAGGCACGCTCCTGACCCTAACGGGTGCTGGAGCATCTCTGCAGCCACCAGAAACCAGCCCCAGAAGAGCCGGGGGGGCTCCTCAGCGCGGTGAGACTCAATGTGCATTTTGTCGGGGGAAAATCACAGCTCACCTTTCATTTCCCACATGCTGCTTTCTTCCCCCCCTCCCTCGCTCCCATTGTCTCTCCCTGCTTGCCCCTCCAGCCACTTGTCTCTCTGCAGCCCACACTTACAAATGCAATTTCTTCTGATGTATGAATATTTCACAAGCGCTGCCTCCCCGGGGACAGAGCCCGCTGAGGAGGAGGCAGCCTCTGCAGGGGTGGAAATGGTAGCAAATGACAATCTTAATGAAAGATCTCTTCTCCAAGGGCATCTCTGCAGAAGAATGCACCATGCTGCAAGATCTCCCAGCTCACCCGAGTGCTCCCTGCTCTCTGGCTGCTTCAGTTGCCTTTGGCCGTGGATGGTGGATGTACAGAGAAATACAGCTTAGTCTTTTCCCAGGATACACCATTTGGAGATGTGTTGGGATGCTCTGGTCTGGGCTCCTCATAAAAGTGATGGAAATATCTTCCCTTCTGTAGATGATCAATGGAGAGTGGCATGATGCTTTGGGTGAATTTATTTCCACCAGCAGATGGAATTCATCATGTAATTCCCTCCGCCCTGATACACACAAGTAGCACATACCAAATCCAAACAATAAACTAGTCATCCTTCACCAAATATGCACAAGGGCCCATGTTTCCCTGTACCCTCCTAGTCTTTTTGCCCATCTCTGCTACATCTGCAAGCCATCAAGAGGGGCTAGCGCTCAACTGACACGTTTTCCCAGGCACTTGTGACCCCCAGACTCACCCAGTTTTCCAGCAAGGCTGGATCTCCCTCCCTGGGGAAGATCTCGTGCTTCACACCAGCTTTCCCTGCCTCATCCATGCTCAGGGTGGTTGTGCCATACATATTCACATCTGCCTGACCCCAGCAGTCTGTATACAGCTGCGGGTATATATTCCACTGGATTTATAGAGCTGCCTTGTAGATATCCGTGGTATAGCTATATCTAAGATAAATCATCTTAGATATATCTGCGTTACTTATTTGAGTAGCAAGCACAGCCCGTGCCGGAGCAGCAGCAGCGGTGCCGTCTGTCTCTCCGACAGAGGGTGGCACTATGCAATCAGAATAACTTTGCTTCCCCTTTGCTGCACTGCCTTAGTTTTTCAGCCTGGTGGGGTTTGCGCCGCAACGTTTCAGAGGGACGGGAAGCACGGGTTTCACACCGACAGCATCTCGAAGCTGAGGTTCCTCGGAGGGGAACTCGTACAGCAAACTGCGGGCTGCCTGGAGGATGCTGCCCTGGGAAAATCAGAAGTGGCAAAGTTACTCTGAAGGCTGAGCCTGGCTTGAGTTGTGCTCCTCATCACTTTTGTAATCTTTGTTTGAGGAGCAAGAAGCATCTATGAGGGAAAATAGAATATGGCTGCTACTTGGTTGCCCTTTTTTCTTGTAAAATAGAATAATTGCTGGGCCACTTTTTCAGGATGGTGTTAATTTGTGACCCTCTTGTAACTTCAAAATACTGGGACTCGATGTTGTGGCTTGCTCTTAACAAGAGGTGTGGAGCTCGTGTCTGTTGCAATAAGTTTTGTTTGCATTTCTCTTCTGTTGGAAATGCAAGGTTGATTCTCACGTCCAGCTTTCATCTGCCCCATCAGCAGGCTCTCCCTCATTAGCTCCCATGGCAAAGCTTTTCCCAGAATGAACTGGAACACAAGTGAACAACAGCGAGATGGTGCAGTCCATGAGACAGTGAGCGGTGATGGTACAAGGTACCATCCCTAGGGGAAGGGACACAGAAATGTTTGCCCAGATTGCTGGGCTTGGCAAGAGTGCAGACTGCTAGAGCCTGTATGAAAATGGTGTTCTCAAAGAAATAAATTAAGAAAGAATTAATTAATCAAATAAATTAATAAAGTTTCTGTGATACCAGCAACATTGAGCTCTATGGCAAACTGTATTTAAAAGCTGAAGAGATATTTTGTACTTAATCACACCCTTGGCAGGGAAACAATGGGATGCTGAAGAAATAATGAGAAAACAACCATATACTCATGATAAAAATGCAGAATTCCTGAAAAGCTCAAAGGAAGACCCGGTTTCAAGGTGGCCCGTGCACCAAAACCCAGTGTGTTCTGCTGGGTATATCCCAAAGCAGAGTTTCTCAGGTGATGGCTGGCGAATCATTTCCAAGGGATAGGTTATACCAGGAGGTGTCAGTGTCTCCTGCCTCTGCTCTGAGTACGTGCCAGGGTTGTAAGGTAGGAGCTGCTCCGAGTTTGCAGCTGGGACTTGTGCTGGTGCTAGGATCTGTTCAGTGGAAAGTTACCCCTGCTTTGAGCAGAGGAATGGGACCAGCTTTCAACAGCAACATGGTCCATGGAGCAAAGCAGCAGTGTTCAAAGTGGTCAGTAGGAGAATTCCAACTTCTGGTTGGCTCTTCCAATAGGACAGGGGTATATCCACGTTCGTACAAGTCCTGTTTTCACACTAAATGAGAGCAACCCCTAACTAGGATGCTGGGAGCAAAACACTGTGCTCACAGTTCACTCACGCAGCCCTGAAGTCAGGGTGCTGGAAGGTTTGTAAAACAACAGTACATCATCTCCCTGGAGGGTGTTTTATCCAAGGGTCCTCCACCCCCTGTCACTTCTCGGGCAGTTCAACTTCCCTGAGGTGGATGAAGACCCAAGTGAGGAAACTGGAACACAAACATCTTCAGAGCCCAAAGCGCTGTGTGAGCCTGGGAGCCTCTGGTTGTGCTGCAGCACCTCAGGCTCAGCCTAGAGCACAGGCAGTGCCAGCCTGGCATGTGGGCTGTGTGGACACAACCATCAGCAAGGACAGAAGCCATGACTGGGAAATGGAATGCGAACAAAGTGAGTCCGTGAACTGGAAATGCTCAATGGCATGCGATGGGGTCTGTGCTGGCACTGGCAGCCAGGAGGGCTTAGGGTGACCCTGCTTCTGGTAGTGATGTGGGGCCGAGCTTCCCCCCATGAGGGAAGAGTTACTGTGCTGCTTTCACGGGCCCAGACTAGAGGAAAGGAGACTTTCACAGCACTCAGAAACCTCGTCTCTACATGCAGGGAGAGCAATGGTGGGCATCAAATGCCCCTGCAGTGCAGTGAGGGGCTGGGCAAGCATACACAGGGTTCATGCATCCTGGTGGACGCTCATTGCACACCCCAAAAGAGCTACACCAGCAGAGGACACAACTGTGCTAGGAGGAGTACTGCTCTTTCTGCTTCCAGAGGAGACCTCTTTGGCCATTGCAAAGCACACTCTGCTTTTGCAGGCCAGAGCAAGTGACCGGTGTCCCCAGGTACCACTATGTCCACTTCAAGGGGTAACGGCTCCTATGAAACCACACACAGAGTGTGTGCCTGTGTGTGTCTCCTTTCACAGCTGTGTCACAGTCATGCCCTGCTCTTCTTTATGTTAAAGCAAATGACTCTGTGGACTTCATGCCAGCATTTCAGATTCTCTGGTGTCTATACATCAACCTAGACAGCTTCAGAGACCAGCAGGTTTCACAGAATCATAGAATCATGGAATGGTTTGGGTTGGAAAGGACCTTAAGATCATCTAGTTCCAACCCGCTGCCATGGGCAGGGACACCACACACTAAACTAACTATGTTGCCCAAGGCTCTGTCCAGCCTGGCGTTGAACACCTCCAGGGATGGAGCATTTAGTTTACATTAGTTTACATTAGTTCATGCTTGCTAGGGGCTGGTGCAGCTTGTTTGCTGACAGCAATACCATATGTTGTAGTGTAGCTCCAGCAAGGTTAATCTTACTGGGAGCAGATGGGAAAACAAGGGACTCTTGTTTTCCCACCTCTTGTCCCAGGAGAGATGCCTGGGTGTGCAAAAACACCAGTTTCCCTGAGGCACGCTGCCCTTCTGCACATCAGCATCCGAAGACCTCAACACATCATCAGCCTCCCTGCTCTCTTCTGGAGGCCCTGAGGTTCCGGGGTGCCAATCATACGGGCCAGACCTTCATCCTCTCCTTCACAGCATCTGCTCTTCTCAGATGGATGGTGCTCAATAGCAGGGGAGCCCCAAGTGACAACATCTGCTGCTGTGGGAGTTGCTGTCAGAGTGGTGTGGGTTTAATATATGCTGGTGGAAAAGCCAAACTCTGCCTATGCAGTGATACCTGTGAGGTTTAATGCAAAATCAGACAAGGCAACTGTGGTCCTGTCACTGATTTCAGAGCTTGGGGGGCCAGTTTATCCTAAGATCACCTCCACCAGCCCCCTCCACCAGCATTGCCCAAGGGCTATCCCAGCCATTCCTTTCCCATGCAGCTTATGTCCCAATTCCTTGTCTTTTGAGTGGCAAAATGGAACTCTGCCTACGCAGCTGAAAGACATCAAGCTTTGCCCAGACTTGTGCCTGTACAGTGCTCAGAAATGCAATGCTCAGAAAGCCCACGGCTGAAGCCCTTGGCTCAGACTTGTCCACCAGCTTTGCTCTCCATCACTGCTCTTTATGCTGAGGTGGACATTATGGTTAATGTGGAGGGCTCACAGCCCTGGCCTGCAGCACTTACCACCAACAGTATGCCCTTTATGAAATGATTTCTGGCAGGGTCATTTGATGAGAAGCACTTTGCCGTGTTTTATCTCAGCTGGATGCCTCGGTGGGACTGGCGGGAGGTTTGCTCCTGTGGGGCCAGAGTCTCGCCCATGAGCCAGCGGCTCTCAGAAGTGGCTTTGGCTTTTCTCAAACTGGGCTGCTTGTGACTCACAAACCTGTGTCTTGTGTTCAGATGAGAGCAAGAGATAGAGGGAAGGTGGGTAAACGGGCAGACTGGTGCAGGTTTCATCCCTCCAAATTGCTTTAGCTCAACCAGGGATGTTGCTAGTGGGCTTTTGACATGCAATTCCTGCCTGCTCTTCAGTTAACCCTTTCCTGGGATCAGAAAGCAAGGGCATTTAATTTCCTCACCAGGACCAAGCACAGTGCTAAGAAGGTGAAATGACCCCTCCTGCCTGTGTACCACTAGGGCCTGCCAAGCAGCACGACCATGCAGTGTGTACAGGGCTCCATCATGGCTCTCCATATGGCTGGGGACCTCTGGGTTTGTCCAGAAACCCTTTACCAATACCTGTATCATTTCCCACCAGCTTTCCCATATGCCTGAGATCTGGAGGGGGAAACTCCATGTGCAGTCATCAGCTGCAGGGAGGGCTGAAGAAGGAGCCAGCAGCAAGAAGTTGGGCAAAACTGTCCCATGTCCCCTTCATGCTGGATACCTGCTTCACACGTGGCGGGTGATAAGCTCCCAGGAAGTGATTTCTGAATATAGACGAGGCTAAAGGGGAATTG
>NW_009927739.1:243-14597 GCF_000696875.1 Nestor notabilis | reverse complement strand
GGAGAGTGCAGTTACGCACCTGATTGCAATGGTTTAATTATTAGAAACTTGAATTTCACTGAATGCATTTAGTGAAAGCTGTGTTTGCCAGCGAGGCTCCTGATACAGTGACGGGAGAAGCTCCTAAGATACTTGTTTTGCAAGTTTATCTGGGTTTTTTTTGCAAGTTTATCTGGAATTGGTTTGTCTGGTGTTAATGACATTAAGTCCAGGCATATATTTAGAAGCTCCCCCACTGCCAGTCAGAATTTATATCCCTAGAGCCCAGGTCCTGGGGAAGGGCTCAGGGTCCTGAATACACTATTTCCAGTTTCAGGGTTGAACCTCTTTACCCTACATGCGTGCAGGTACCCTCACACGAACTGACACGTCCCGTCTTCTTTGTCTGATTCAGCCGCTTGTGAAATACTTCTACCAGATTCTGTGCATTTCCAGCCCAATTGCTCTGCGTGTAATTACCCAGTCTTGCTAAAACTGTTTAAATGTGTTTAGCCAATGTAATTATCCAATAATAGAGTTGGTCCAAAAATTGAAAGCAACGGAAAGAAAAAGAGGGAGGAAAAAAGAACATAGAGGCATTTGCATCAGATTTCCTTTTTTTATTACTTTTCGTATTTGACAGAATGGGGAGGACAACCCTCTGAAGGTAGAAAAACGCTGGTTTCAAAGTGGAAAAAACCCAATCCTGCCTTATCATCAGAATTCATTCCTGGAAAACAGTTTTCTGCCTGCAAGTGCTGACCCAGGGAGGAGATTTTGCTCTTTTCCCTGCAGTCCTCTTTAGTCGCCCGGAGGCACATGGGACACGGTGTCATCTTGTTCCACATGAGCAGGATCAACCGTGGTCAATGTCCTGTGAAGAAAAATGCATCCAGAACCTGCTGGAGCTGGCTGCTGATGCTCTCCTGTGAAAGAACTAAGCCCTGGTGACCACTTTGTGTTCCTGGGGGAATCATCTGGGAATGAAGCAGGAACCTTGCTCCAGGCTACAGCAAAACGCTGCATCGTGCTCAGCAGCATCTCAAAGGTTTGCATCCTTCCTCATCCAAAAGAGTCTTTCCAAGAATATCATATGGTCACTGCCTCAGTCTTTGCTGAGGCAGAGGGGTATTGAACAGCTCAATCCCTTTCTTTAGTAATTCTTCACCATTTTCTGCAACACGTGAACAGGCACGTTAAGCCTCCAAACACCAAACGAACACAACTCTCCCAGCACACTAATGGAGGTTATAAGCCAGCTGAACAAGTTGAGGCTTACTTTTGGGCATTCACTTTTCATTCTTCATTTGACTAATTAAGCAAGAAGCCTGGGTTGTCAGTTAATATGATTAAAACAAATGTGTAGAGTGCACCCTTACGTGTGCAGATCATAGGTCACTCCATCTGTACTTGTTTGCTTAGCCCACTCAGGACAAAGTCCTAGCATTTGAGCATTGACTTGTCAACTCTTCATTTTTTAGGGTTCACTGCTTGCAAGCCCACAGATTATGTGGACATTGAGAGGCCAAATCCTGCCCCGTCCTGCCCCACTGGAAAAAAACTGTACCAACAAGATGGGCAAGCATGATGCAAGGGTGGGATGCGACTGTGCCTGGCCACTCGTGCTGCACTTTGGATTGAGCAGAAGTAGGAGGTAGCGGTGTTTTACCATGGAGGAACTTCCTACCTTGCAAGACCCACCATACTTGACCTCCTGCCCCATCAGCTTTGCCTGTCAGCTCAGTCTGGATCTCACAATCTGCCCTGAACTCTTTCTTTGGCTGTTTCCAGCTGGGAGCAAGTAGCAGCCAGTCTCCAGCCATGGGGCTTATGGAGGTGGTTCATCCTTGTGCAGGTCCTGGGGTACCATGGCTGCTCCCCTTTCTTCCTGTTAAGCATCTCCTGGTCACTCTGGGGTGAAAACGCCATGAGGGTTTTGAAGGCAGGTCTCTGACCCCTTCATTAGCTGGGCTCAGCACAACATCTTTCCTGCCTCCTTAGGAGCTGTGCCCCTGCACAAGTAAGTCAGGATTCGGGATGGATGCAGGGAAGGGCAAACCTCCAAACACCAGTATTTTTCTTGCCCCTAGGGTGTAGGTGAGACAGAGCATCTGCTGGCTTAACGTGGATATTGTTACTGGAATTTGGGATGCCTTTTGGATTAAGCATCATGCAGCACTCACAAGGCTCCACTTAGCTGACATGTCTGAGCTCTGCCTGAAAATCTGATTTCCCTGTCATTACTTCTAAAGCTGTCTTTGTCTCTCCTCCTTTCTTTTCTGATTCTTTTAATCCTGGCCAGTTGTAACATGCACCTCCCTCTTATGTTCTTCAGATGTACTGCTCTGTTTTCACTTGAACTAAATAATTCCCTGTGCTCTTTTCTCCCCTTTTCTCAGTACTGGCCCTTTCCCCAAATTCCTGGCACAAGCAGTTTGTTTTCTATGGTTTTGCTTCATCTGAGCTCGGTTATTGAATGTACTTTCTTCTTTTCAGAGAGACTCCTGGTCCAGGCCTTGGGCTATTTTTCCAATACATTAAGTGTTTCCATCTCTTTTCTCTCCTCGACCGCAAGAAGATTTAGTTTTATCTGTTAAAAAAGTAGCAGTAACCTTTTACGTCTCTACTTCTGGCCTGTTTGTATATAAGGATGCTATGCATGGGTATCTATTTACCTACCTCCTGATTCCTTCATAACTTGAACCCCTTGGCCAAATTTGATGAAGGTGGATAGAGAGTTAAGGGGCTCAAAGGCTTAACATTCTGAAAAGTCTCATGAATATGTGTGAGTGAGGAGACAAGGAAGATGATCTGTGTTTTCTAACCAAAAGACATAATACATACTGTGGTTTGGGGGCTCCAGATCCAAACGCAAATGAAGAACATGCACTTTATTTCCTTTAAAAGCAGGGTTTTAAACCATAAAGCCTCATGATTTTGGAGGGACTGGGCTCATGACTTCCAAACCCTGGGGTATGAAAGCAGTCATGTTGGAGTCTCCTTGCAGCCAAGAGTAGTCAGGCAGAGAGAACTTTTCCCTGCCATGTCTGTACAACATCTACCACTACGAGGTTCTCACCAGGTTGTGCCATGCAGAAAGGGAATGAATTGGGACCAAATAAGTGATAGTTAAGGGCATGGCAATCTTGTAAGCATCACCTTAGAGAGCAAAGGAGCCTGGCATGTACGAAGCATTTCTCAGGGGCTTTGCTTCTTGGATGAGTGCCCCTTGGCTAGGGTTTGGTGTCCCTTGGCTAAGGTTTGTCTCACAGGCACTCTTCCCAAACAGCTCAAAGGAGATAAAAGGATGAGATGGGGAAAAGGAAAGAAATGGAAGACCAGGCAGGAAAAGAAGACAGAAACTGGGAGACAGAGAGCAGGAGAGAGCTCTCTTGTCTGTTGGAACAGGTAGCAGCTGGCTCAGGGCAAAATATTCCCATTTGAAGATCAAAAGGCTTCTGTAGCCCCAGCCTCTTGCGTGCACAGACCCTGCACAAGCGGCCAGCATGGATAAGGCCAGCATTGCTCCCTGCTGAGAAGCACAGCTGAAGACAGCCACATTTGCTTCCTTCGGGAGTTCAAGTCATTCCCTATAAGGTCTGGTAATTCCAGGGTGTCATTTGCCTTCCTTCCTAACTGCATTTGGCTGCAGTATGGGTGTTTTACCTACAGTTCCCACACGAAGTAACCCAGCTTCTCCCTCCCTGCAGACAGCTATTTACGGGATTTGAATGGGTAGGTCCGAAATGACTCCATGTCCAGAATTGCCACTGCCAAAGGAAGGAGACAGGGGTCTTTGCAAAGGGCTTTAATAATCTTCTCTTGCTCTGGCTGGCAGCTTTCGGCATGCGTCCCACATTCTTCACTAGCCCTTTCCTTAGCAATGAATAGGCTTTTAGCACGCTCTCATAATGGTTTCTTTTCCTGTGGCACTCAGGAAAAGCTTTCAGCCCGCTCCAGCTGCCGCCTCTGCTGCCTCTCCTTATCCACAAGAAAGATGTGGTGGCTCTGCTCAGCATATCCCCTGCTGCTAATAGAGCCACTCTTTCACCTCTGAGAAGAGGTGGCATGTGAGCAGGGGGTGGAGGATGGCTTTGCCTCTGCTCGTGTTTCTTAAAGCTCCTTTGCAAGCTGGGGGTTACAAGGCTGAGCTAGGACCCCTTCGCCCCCCTAAGAAGCACACGTGCCCATGCAGGATCAGGGGGCTTCAGCCTGGGCTCTGTGGCTGTACCATGCTAGAGACTGAACTTGCAACTTTTCAGGTTAGAGACAAGGAAGAAGATCTTTACTGTGAGGCACTGGAACGGGTTGCCCAAAGAAGTGGTAAATGCTCCCTCCCTGGCAATGTTCAGGGCCAGATTGCACAATTTTGGGTGACATGGTCTAGTGTGAGGCATCCCTGCCCATGGCAAGGGATTGGAAATAGATGATGTTAAGGTCCTTTCCAACCCAAACCATTCTGTGATTCTATCGTTCTGTGCAGGAGGTCTTGGCTCTGATTTAAGGCAAGTGGAAAGTGCATGTTCCTCCTGCCTTGTTTTCCTCATCGTAATTCCCATCAGGGCTGTTACTCCAAAACCTGCAGTGGCAGGACTCGTACACAGCCACAGTAGTGTGTAATCTACTCCACACGGATATGTTGTTGTTTAGGTTTTTTCTCCTGGATTTCATAATGACGCTACTTAATTAGGGAGCCAGAATGTCTTTAGTTCAGGCTAATAAAAAGACCTTTGGAGCTCCCAGCAGTTATCCCAGATACCTACATTAGCAGGTACTCTAAACAACTGTGAACATTGTACAATAATGTAAGCTGAGATTCTCCAAGGCTTTGAGATCAATGAGAACTACAACCCCCAGGAAAACATTCCGTACCTATGTACTTGTCTGGGTCTGGCTAAGAAATGCCTCTGAAACTGTGGACTTCAGCAGCAAAAAGCTCATTTTCCTTGATGCAAACATGATGTGAGGAAAGGGGCAGAGTGGCGATGCTGCACTCTGCTGTGACTGCTCCAGAATTGGAGGGTATTTTCATACTAACCTGTGGTCTCATTACACAAGTTTCTGTTTTTCCCTTTTCTCTTAACTTTGGGTTTTTTTATTCCCTGCACAGGAAAGCAGTGAGTATGTGTTTACCGTTTTCCTTACATACATTTGACTCCCCCACATCTTCACATATTTCTATATACTGTTTCAGGATTAAAGAGCAAATCTACACACACCCCCCTTCCTCTGATACTGAGACAACTACTCTGTGATTCACATGGAGAGCTGGGATAGTGGTAGACACAAGGTAAGTTTTAGCCTGGTTCCTAAAGAATGGTACAATGGCACATGCCGCGGGAGATGTGTCCCTATGTGGCTCCGTACGTCCATCCCTCACTAATAGCTCTTGATTTGAGATCTCACAGGAACTGTGTTTCTGTGGGTTCCACAAAAACAGGCAGGTTGGCTGAAGAGAAACCTCCCCGGAGGAGCTGTCAGATCACCTCTGAGCGGAGGATTCACAGCCCTGGAGACCTACAGCCTCATTAGATCGGTTGGTCTCAGGCATCTCCTGGGTCTGAATGCCGAATTCCCTTCATCACAGAGGAGGGAATTGCACTCGGTGGCTGAACAGCAGCCTCGGAGGAGAGAGGCAAAGAAGCTGTAACACCCCCCGAGATCTGTGCTTCACAGATACAGCAAACACAGCAAGTTTATAGTAACTTGGTACTTTACACATCTGGTTAATACACTCACTTGGTGAATCAACCATGTCAGAACACATCACTGGCCAGATGCCAACTTCCGCAGTAGGTCAGATGCAGCCCTGGGTAGCTACCTGCCTCTTTCTGCCCTAAAATTGATTGACACTGTCCTGGGGCCTCGGCATAAACGACCAAGTACTTTTTTCTTCAACTGCCTCCACGTACACCAAGAAGGTAAAAACTTAATGTTCCAGGGAGGAGGAGAGGACTCCTGACATAGGTGTTATTTCGGATACCCCTGATAATGAAGTCTAGCTGTTATAGTAACACCACATCTATCTCAGGCAAAGTGGTGCTCAGCTAAAATAGAAGTCTGCAAATGGAAGTGTCTGCTTTCTCCTCTCTGCTTTTACTCTCATTACAGCATTGCAGCAACACGCACACGTATACACAGAGCAATTGCTCTTTGCTCCAGGCTGGTTACTTTACTGCCTAATCCATGCACAGCCATCAGGGGCCTTGTAATAACTGGACATGCTTCAATCTGCGGCCACAGACCTTGGCAGCAGCATTAGTGCTCAGTGTCAAGAAGGGAATCAACTTCTCTGGTTTTAACAGATTGCCCTGGGTAGACTCTGCTGCCTCGGCTGTAGCTGTCGGGGGAGAGAGGAGTTTCCACCTATCATCAATCTGTGCTCTTGTCCCAAGGGATACAGAGGGACCAGGAAAGGTGCAGAGGGTGACAAAAGCATGCAGGGAGCTCTGTGTGGGACTAACAATCTCTGGAAAAGAGATGACTGGGTCCAAAAAACCAGCAAACAAATTTGCTGCAGGAAAATGCACGGAAGGCTTTTAAATCCCGAGGAGTGCACCTGGAAACTGCTGAGCTGCAGATTGTTGGATACTCAGAAAGTATTCTTGGAAAATATCACATGTTCTTGCTTTGCTTATTATGCTCTTCCTTTCCAGTGTGACCGTTCTTAGGACATGTTGCTGCTCTTTCTGCATGGCCCCAGAGACCTCTAGAGCTGCAGTTACTTCTGTTCAGTCCACACGTTTGCTCCCACAGCTCCTTGGTGTGGCTACTGTCACGCTTCTGCAGGAAGCTGGGGCATGGGAAGACATCCTCACAGGCCAGCGGGCAAAGGGCAGGCGCACGGTCCCCTGCGTTCCCTGGCAGAAGCTTTACCCCTCCTGCTTGCTGTCATCCCAGTTTACTGTCACGCATAAGCAGGGATACAGTATTCATTGTCATACCGTAATCAGGGATAAAATGTGTAAGGATAGAGATTCCCCTTGCTGCTTCCAGCCACTGAATCACAAGTAATGTTCAAGAATTACTCGTGCTTTGTTCTCTCCCTAACATAGCTTTTTATAGCATACTCCATACAGCTGATGTAAATCAAGGCATACTCTGCTTGTGTGTTAATCCCTGAATGCCAGGCAAATCCTCAGCTGTCTCACTTACCCGCCTCCTGCCACCAGCGAGGTACTTTATCAACCCACAACCATGGGAGAAATCAGCAGGCACTTCTTGGAGCAGTCGCAAGTTCTTCATTCAAGAATGCTTCCCGTAGCTGAAACCCTCCCATCGTTTCCCTTGCTTCTTCGGTAGCAAAGCTTCACCATAAGAGGAGATCATGCAGCTTGTTTTCAGATCAGCCCAGCTTGTTTTGAAAAGCCTGACCCTGCATTTTCCCCACCAGCGAGAGGCAATGTCCCCTGCTAGGACAAGGCATGTGACACGTCCAAGATCTTGAACATCTGTGCTCGTTCTTCCCCTTTTTTCCTTCTTTTCCCTGCGTTTCCCTCAAAGAAAAGTCCCAAGGAGACCCTACGAAGGAGAAAATGCCATTACTCTTGGGAGATGAGTCAGGTCCCTTCTTTTCCAGCATGTACCAATTTGTTTTTCTTCACGTTTGTATGTTATTCTGTCTTTCAAAAAGAGGACAACACACCCACTTTTAGATTTAGTCCTGTCTCAATTTGACTTTGTTTCCAAAGCCATTCAGAGGAGCCTTACTGTAAACAAGGTATTTGTGTGGGGGGGGGTATTCTGTATTTTTCATCTTCTTGCTGGTAAAACTGCGTGTGCCTTTGGAGGATAAAGTTAAGCATTTACCCTAGGTCAGCCCTCCCTGGCTGCAGAGTTTATGGTTTGCTGGAGTTTGGGCAAACAAGAAGTGTTTGCTAAATTCCTTGCCTGTCTCTGCTATTAGACAATGCACTCACAAAGGCCTTTATTTGGTTTTGCATCCTCACAATAGTTTCAATCAGGTGTGAGAACTTCCCTAGCCTGGAGAGAGGGCGAATCCACATGTGGCAGTGTGGTAGCATTGTGTTTGGGACTGGGTTATCTTGGTTGCTAGCCAGGAGCCTGCATGCAGCAGGACCTGAGGACTGTTCTTGGGAGCTGCCATCACTGAGGGCCAGGGGGTTTTCTTACCATGGTTTTGGATGTCTTGAAGTCAGGCTCATTCTGATAACCAAGGTGGCTGGTGCTGCATCCAGCTTGCCATGGGACAAGCTGATGGGTGACACTGGGAAGAGCTGAGGAGCACACTTTATGTTCCTCCCTGAGGCAGGCAGAGAGCACTTCTGCGATGGGGATGGAGCCTGTCCAAATTGCTTGGCATCCCAGGCACAACAAAGTCTTCCTGCCAAGCTAAAGTCTACATACCAAGGAAGTGCTCTAGGCCTCAGCCAGTGTACTGTGGCTCTTCTGGGGACTCAGTCTGGCCCAGGGGAAAACAAGGTCTCTCCCACATGCTTTTCATGTATTCTCCTCAGAAAAAGGCCACTCTGTGATACAGCCCCTGAGGACACTGCAGCTGCCCAGGACATCTCCCTTGGGATGTTTGGGACACCTTTACTCAAGCTTCTCTTGAAAACCATAAAGATAAACCTCACCTCCTTCCTATTCTCTTCCCTTTCATCTTGCTCCCTCTGCCTCCTCCCACCATGGCTTTTAGGCATCAGTCTTCAAACTACTTCAAATGCAAGCAGTCACGGGAGATAAGCTGGTGGATGATCTCTTTCAAAGCCTACAGAGGTTTCTGTTAGGTGTCCCGGGAACAGAGGGCGAACAGCAGCCAGACCCAAGGAAGCTCCTGAAAGCTGCAGATGACCTTGCTGGTCTTACAAAGAGGGAGACAGTGGCAGGAGGACCAAGGGAGCAGCAATGTCACTGTGACTGTTCACTGCACTCCTGCTGCACGCAGCTAGTTGTGGTTCTGTAGGTAATATGTCCCAAGGGCTACTCTAACCTGTGCCAAAAGGGCATGTAACAGATGCAACAGCGCTTTGAAAGCCGCCTTCTCCTTCTCTAGCAAAGAAACTCAACTCTGATTTCTTTCAGACTTTGTGTTGAGCTTCCTCAAGTGTGGAAAACCTTCTTCTCTGTTTCTTACAAGCTTTTTCCACCCTCTGAAGCCAATGTCACCGGAGATCCTTTGTGTCAGCAAAACAGTATGTCTTGATGTGACTCTATAAGAAAACACCCACCAGATGGGTTTATTATCATCACAGATTATCAAAAGCCAAGGGTGTAGTGATTTCTACTTGATGTCATGACCTTTGCTCTCTTAGAAGTATTTGTTACACATAGTCTGTTACGCTTGTGCTTCATGGTAATACGTAACAGTACCTAACATATGCAGTAGCACAGATAGATACTATACAGTAATGTAAAGTGGATTCTACTCTTTTCCTTGCCCAAAACCAAAAATCATAAGGCATTAATACCTTCATTTCTGGCTGAGATGAGCAGCACTGTGCAGTTAATGGTCAAATATGACTTTCTCCAAGATCACAGCTGTTGCTATCCAAAGGTTTGATGTTATCACAGAGGCCACCGTGAGGTTCAGAGCTCGCTCCAGATGTGGATGTCCTCAGGGCCAGGGTACATTTATATTTTGGAGGTCAGAGCAGAAAAATGTAGGATACAGTTTGGATGCCAGGATCTCCTCCGATGAACAAAAAATCATCTTGAGTTTATGATGTCGAGTGAGTATAGTACATAGAGAAGTCACAGAGGGAGGAGATCTGCATTATAAGTCAGTGACAGGGGGTGTCACACATGGAAATTGCCTAAAACCTGGGTATCCTAAATAAATTGTCTAGGTCTTCATGCTCAGTGGAGCATAGTAGATACTCCCATGGGATTTTCATCTCATATGCCTCAGATGCGTCTTTTAAAAGAGGGGGATGGGGGATGGTGACCTTCCCTATATGTCTATTGACTGTAGAAAAAGCAAGAATTAGACATTAAATTTCTAGGTGACAGCAGTTAGATTACATAGGTCCCATCCTAAGTGTCCATCCCACTGATTTGCAGCAAGACTGTGGTAAAGGTTAACAGTGGGAATGGATGAGCAGCAGGAAAAAGGAATTGGAAGCCTGTCCTCAGAAAGATCTTGATACCAACTTCACTCAACAAAGCAGGACCTTTTCTGAGGGAAACAGCTCAAAATAAGTTCTGTACTCTGCTTGCTTGGTGCTCAAAGGACTGAGGGGAAGGACCTGATAGCCTTAGAGCATCAAGACCTTTTCATTCCCTTCACTGGGGCTGGAATTTCACATACCTGCCTGCACTGGTTTAACTCCAGCCAGCAACTAAGCCCCACACAGCTGCTCCTCCACAGCCCTGCAGTGGGATGGGGAAGAGAATCGGAAGGGTAGAAGTGAGAAAACTCATGGGTTGAGATAAAGGCTGTTTAATAGGCAAAGTGAAAGCTGCACACAAGCAAAGCCAAACGAGGAACTGATCCACTACTTCCCATCAGCAAGCAGGTATTCAGCCATCTCCAGGACTGCGAGATGGGATAGGAGAAATGGTGCGTTGCATGGAGCTATTGGGCATCAAAGCCAACTCAGGTCGGGTCACTGCGGCACTTACACTGCTTCTCATAAGACTTGTCCTCCACTGATTTTGGTGGTTCCCGCCATAGTAATTTCCATAACATGAAACTCAGATCCCAGGTTACAATGATTTAAAGGTATTTCCATTACTATCTCCACCCCGGTCCCTTTGCACCAGACCATAGGGTTTTACATTGCAGTGAACTCCTCTACTTGCCCCTGCTCCAGCTTGGACTTCTCCACAGACTGCAGTCCCTTAGGGCTATACCTGCTCCAAATGGAGCCTTATCTATGAACCACAGTCTCTTCAGAGGTATACCTGTTGTGGCATAGACTCATCCACAGCCACAGCCCCTTCAGAAGTAAACCTGCTCAAACATGGCCTTACCCATGGCCCTCCAGGGGTATACGTGCTCTGCCATGGGCTTATCCATCGCCGCATGCTTTGAGGTGCTCCAGCATGACCTCATGCACAGCCACTGATGCTTCAAGGTGTACCTGCCGCAGCATGGACTTATCCACGGCCACAGATACTTTGAGGTGTACCTTCTCTAGCGTGAACTTGGGCCACTATCCCTTCAGAGGTATACCTGCTATAGCACAGACATAACCACAGCCACCGAGGCTCCGAGATGTACCTGCTCTAGCATGTCTTATCCACTGACACTGATGCTTCAGGGTGTCCTGGTCCCACATGGTCTCATCCTCAGGTGACAGTCCCTTCGACTCGAGTTCACACTGGAGTTCTAGCCTGTCCAGTACAGCAGCACAGAAGCAGCAGCGAGGCCCCAGCCATCTGCCAGCCCAGGCACATCGCCATTGCTGTTATCAAAACGTCACAAGGCGCAGCAGAGTAAGGTGATAAGCAGCACTGCGCTACAGGAAGCAGTGAAATGAAAACAACGAGTACTAGACTCTGCTAGACACTGAGGCAGCAAGTCCCATGGCTTTCAATTAATAGCTAAACAGCAAGAACAGCTATAAATTCAATCTATAACATTCCAATCAAATCTGTTGCTATCTTGAACCCTTCATATTGGGCACCAAAAAGGACTGTCGTGGTTTAACCCCAGCCAGCAGCTAAGCACTGTGTAGCTGCTCATTCATTCCCCCCTGGTGGGATGGGGAAGAGAATCAGAATGGTTAAAGTGAGAAAACTCACGGGTTGAGATAAAGGCAGTAAAGCAAAAGCTGTGCACACAAGCAAAGCCAAACAAGGAATTCATTCACTGCTTCCCATCAGCAGGCAGGTGTTCAGCCACCTCCAGGGCAGCAGGGCTCCACCATGCATAACAGTTACTCGGGAAGACAAACACCATCACTCCCAGTGTTCCTCTTTTCCTTCTTCCCTTGGCTTTACTCCCGAGCATGATGTCATACAGTGTGGGATATCCCTTGGGTCAGCTGGGGTCAGCTGTCCTGGCTGTGTCGCCTCCCAACTCCTTGTGCACACCCAGCCTACTCACTGGTGAGGTGGTGTGAGGAGCAGAGCAGCCCTTGGTGCTGTGTAAGCACTGCTCAGCAGTAACTTTAACACCTCTGCATTATCAGCACTGCTGCCAGCACAGATCCAAAAATAGCCCCATACTAGATACTCTGTTCCACCCAAACCAGCACACCACCATCAAAAAGTGATATCAAGCAGAATTGGACTGGAAATCCCAGGACGTCTCCTTCCTGGGCCAGTGGTGAAAACTATGTTGGCTGCCTCCTCACTGAAAGCAAAAGGAATTTTAACATTTTACTTAAAAGGAACTGGATTTTGTTTGTTGTTGTCTGTTTATGACCCCTCTGCTGATTTCTGGAGGAAGCACTCTAACCCTGCGCAGGTGAAAGCCAAAAACATCCTTCAAGTCACAATAGGGAAAGTTAAACCCCTAATTTGGAAGCACCAGCAGGGTGGACACTGGAAACACGCAGACTCACTCACTGGAAAGCTCCCAAGACCTACAAACACTGAAATGAAAACATGACATAACGGATCAGTCAATGGTTACTACTGAATAAGCCAGAGGGCTTCAGAGTTAATCACTGCAGCCAGCCGTGAACTCTCACAGGACGCGGAAAACCAGTCAGCTTTGCCTTTGGGATGATGTCCATCCTATGGTGGGAGGCTCACATGCTCCGATTCCTTCTTGGCAAAAGCCTTGTTATCTGAAGGTATATTAAGAGAAGGATAACTGTTTGGATCAGTGTTTAAATCAGAAAATCAAGGAGTGGGGGGAAGGAGGGGAAATTGGGAATCTGACTTCTCACGGTGTCATTGACCAGGAAGCTTGATGCGAGCATCCCTGCATCAAGGTGTTCCTCATGAAGGGTTGGCTATCACCAGCCTTAGCACAGGTTAAAACCACGCAGTGGGATCTAGGACTGAAGGTGTGTGTTTGCACAGGTCTCCTGGCTGTTCTCGCGGCACTGCTCTCAGCAAAGTCAACCCTGCAAGGACATGGGGAGGTCCTCCAAGAGAGAAGGAGCCTACTATTGATTCACACAGTGGAAAAGGCTCTGTTTTAACTCTCGTGCTGGTGTCGTACCTGTGCTGCTACAAATGAGTTTTTACATTTAGTACCTTCTTGTTCAGACTTCCCTGAATCTCTCCCCTTGCTTTTCAGTTCGAGTATAGAAACAGCATTTCTGATCAGTGGTTTTAGACTCTTTTGTCAACTGCAACAGAGAATAAAGACTTCTATATTTTTGTATTTATTTTAAGATTTTCTGTTGTCCTTTCTTTTCCCCTTCTCTCTTCCCCTTTTCACAGGTGAATGGAAAGGAAAAAGGGTGAGATGGGGAGAGAACAGCAGGGAAGAACACAAGGGAAAAAATGAAGCGTGATATTGAGGTATAGTCTCAAAATATGAATGAAAAATCCATTTTAGAAACGCTTCTGATGAGGAAAGAAACCATTATTTTGGAGGGTTAATTTTTTATTATTCACAAACCTATTCACAAGAAAAAATGATCAAAACTGATTTTAAAAGACACACATTGCTTTTTTGTTGCTTTTGAGGTTGGTGGAATTGAACGTCTTTGAAAGCGTTTGCAGATACTTGCTTTCCTGCTTAGTTTAGTCTCTGTTTCCTGTCTCCAACTACCCTAATTTGGTGGAATATTCACCCCCAGACTTCCACAAACCAAACGTTCCTCAGAGGGGACGTTATCAGGAAAAAAGAATATAAAATCAATAAGATGCCTGGTATCTCAAGTCAAATTTTGGTGCAAGAGCAAGCTGGGGGTCAAGACTTTGCATCGAGCTCTGGGGCGGGTGGTGGTGGATGCAGTTGCTCATCGATGGTGTCATTACTTACTTAAACAGGGACGATTCCCAGGTGCTCTGGCCATGGTGTGGGGATCACCGGGTCTGTCTACGAGGCTGGAAAGCAGAAAAGAGTCTTACTAAATAGGGATTATCGCCCCATCACACCCTGTCAGTCTCTTTAGTTAGCCTGGTCTACTTGAAAAGCAGATGTGTGGATGTGTGGCTGCCTGTTTTCATGGCGTGTTTTCTGCTAGGCTGTGCTCCACTGGTGCCAAGGGGAGGAACCGAAATGAAGCTCCTTCTAAAACCCAGACATCGGCAAAGCTTGAGCAATGGGCTCCGTGAGCAACCACGGCAGAGCTGTACCTTCAAGGCACTTGTGGATTTGAAAGCCCCAGGTGCCTCTGTCAGCCCCTTGTACCATCAGAGACATCTTCTGCTCCTCAGGCAACCTGCTCGTGAGGTCAGACCAGGTTCAGCCCGGTTCCTCAAGGAAGCATGCTTGGAGCCCATGGGTCCGTGCCGCCCTGCCACCCATGAGCCGGTGGGATGGATGGCTTGGACCGTGAGGA